>NC_135506.1:13791652-13885124 GCF_052857255.1 Amblyomma americanum
GAAAAGTAATAACGTACACAACTCAAGCGCATGTTTTATTTGAAGGAAATGAATAAGGAGCTAGAACTTGGTAAGGATGAATGCATAACCGTTATTTTCTTAAGTCTGCATGCGATTGCTGTTCGAAACGTGTGCGGACTCATATTCACTAAACATTCTTTGTATTAAAAAAACGACTTATCGCAATAACAGTGGATTATTCATATAAGAGCGAACGTCCGAACTACTTCAGAGGCGAAGCTCTGTATTTGAAGTACTCGAATGCAAGATCTCTTCCCTGACTACGTAATTCCAGCTTAACTTATAGTGCGCCATGTACAGAGCTTGCTAGCCGTACTAGTAAAATTGCGCAGAGAGAACGGGGCACGAGGCACACATAAGCACAGACCCATTTTACTAGAGTTTTACTCGTTCGCTTCAAATAAACCAATTAGCCCGCCAGAGCGTCCTAAGCGTTGAAAAATCAGAGAGGTGAAATTATTCTTTCTACTCTCGCATGCAGAAAAACGAGTATGGACTTATAAAGAGGTCAGCGCATTTCCTTCTCCTCTGCATCATAAAACCTCTGGAAGGGCACTTTCAGTGACCTGGTTGGTCTAAGCATTAAAGAGGTAGATGTCCCTCGATTTGTAACCACTTTGTGGCCGAACTGTTTGGGCGTGTCACAGCGTTTCATAAAGCTTAAATGTAGTATTGTGCATAAGTTTTCGATTTTTGTAGCGAGAGCTACATTACGGCAGCATTTCTACCCTTCAGCGTGGCGGCGCCGCCACGCTGTCACGTGGTTGGTCACGTGGTGCGGAGCAGCTGCCGGCGGCGCGGAGCAGTGGCCGATCACGTGGTTCGTCACGTGGTTGGTCACGTGAAAGTTCCACTCGGCCAGCTGTAGCTATCGCGTCACTCCAGGTTTTTAACCAGAGCAAAACCATCACCATTTTTTTCTTCTTAATACCTACTTCTTGAACTCAGCCATCAAAGCACAAGAAAGCTTTACTTCCGCACAATCGTTTACTTATTCCTTATGGCAGCCTTTGCGACAGCACGCATATCACTCCAGTGCGGCAGTGGTCACCCCAACTCTGCCTTCCCGACAAAGCTCACCTGCCACCGCTAACTCAACAGAAGAAAAGGCTTGCAGCAGTGAGCATCCAGGCCGGTGCGTTGAAGTTGAGCGCCAATTTATAGAAGCGCGAAACTTACTTTGGCTCCTGAAGCACGCGACTAGCTGCTTGTATCTCAAATATTCCGTAACAGTGTAAAATGGAGAAGCTGCAGAAAGAATTCACTAAGTCGAGAACATTTGCTATAGAAGAGCGTTGTGACGTAAACAATCACATTGGTTGCTAACGTAGACGAGAATAATCATCGTACTTGCAAAAATCAGGGCAGCTCAATATTGACGTTTAGCACTGTCCCTTCAGGATTGCAATTTCTGATTTCTCGACCATTCAGGTATGTCGTACTAATTTAGAGAATAATGTGGTATCAGTAGTACTGACACACACGCACGCACGCACGCACGCACGCACGCGCACACACACACACACACACACACACACACACACACACACACACACACACACACACACACACACACACACACACACACACACACACACACACACACACACACACACACACACACACACACACACACACACACACACACACACACACACACACACACGCGCGCGCACGCACGCACGCACGCACGCACGCACGCACGCACGCACGCACGCACGCACGCACACACACACACACACACACACACACACACACACACACACACACACACACACACACACACACACACACACATATATATATATATATATATATATATATATATATATATATATATATATATATATATATATATATATATATATATAGAGAGAGAGAGAGAGAGAGAGAGAGAGCTCCCACCGGAAAAATTAACTAAAAATAAACTGTCTAAGGATCTATTTGAGGGCCCCATTTGCGATATCTAGCTCGGTGGAATGTTTTTGTTATCTTAAGCTCTGCGCTGCTGCTATTATACTCACTGAATGCATGTAGACCGCATGCTACATTCCACTACCTCGCAAGTTCACTTATATCTTTCTCCTCGAGTAGGAAGGTAAATAAAAGGAGTCTGCTGGAAGCTGAATGCTCACAATCTTTCAAAGCATCATAAAAAGGCACTTAGTTGTAAGCCTGAAGGAAAATATTTAATTTAAGTTGTAGCTTACGTGCTTACTTTAGACAGACAGCGATGCATCGTTCGTCTTCTGTACAAGTGTATGAAGTCGGACCAGCTGTGCGGTCATTTCGGAGCAGAGCTCAGTTCGGTACAGCAGACACAGATACCTGAAAGCGCCTCTGCAAGCTGTCGCGCCTTTTGCTCTGAATCGAAAAGGTGACATTGTTTCCAGCGGCCGTATTTTCTACCGACCCATTTCCTTTACATTCAATTTTGTTCTCTGCCTGTAGACGCGTTTACTTGAATGCGACAGAAGTCGACTCCAGTCCGCTCTTCGAGGGAAAGAGCAGATTTTGAGAAGGAACGGAGTGACTCGTCCTGTACTCTCTTCCTCGACGTCTTCGCACTTTCCCTCCAAAAGTGGACTGGAGTCCATTTCTGTCGCATTCATGAAAACATGACCATAGGTCTCTGCTCCCATTGCCGTAGTGCGGAAGAGCAGACGCGACGCTGAGTCGCTTTGGGGCGTTCAACCCACCAGAAATCAAATTAAATCACTACGCTGGCCGCGATAGAAGCATGCCCATGACACCACCTGCTTGCATAGACGCCTCTCGAGCCCACGTCACACTTGCCGACCTGCGCCGACGTTTGCGACTGAAGCAGCGAAACAACACGTTTGACACGCTTCACGAGTTTTGTGGCCACTAATTAGTCTCGTCAGAGAAACTGGGCGTCATTTGTGCAACGGATTGGCGCAGAGTGGTTCGTGTGGCCCAGCCGGACGGGATGTGGAGTCATCAGGCTGGCTAGCGGTGGCATCATGACTAGGTTGGCTGTGTACGTGATTAGCCATTCACTTTCCTACCTGGTGTTGCTTTCGTCACATTGACGTCACGACCAAATGGAAGGAAAAATTAAACGGACCGGGAAATGATACGACCCACAAAGGCCGATGTCTGCCCTGATGCATGGAGAACAAATATCACAGCTGCCTATTCTTCTTGAGCGCAAAACAGATTTATATTACGATGGGCAGATTTTCCGGTAAATAATTTCCGACACAGAAGGGGTTACTGGAAACAAGATTATTGACTGGGGTTTGGTTGCTGTGTTCTGTCATAATATTTACGTTCTCATCAGCTCTTCGTCGTCAGCCCCGTGATATTTGTTTTGATTGCTAGCATTACACACCATAATTTATTTACATTGAAGATTTTGGACACTCAAGACCAGCACAATGTTGTATGTCCATATATTCTCCGTGTTTTGGAAGAATTCACGTCATGAGCTTATCGCAGGTCACATAAAATGGCCTATTACAATTCTACGAGAATTACATATGATGTGAAGATCGCAATTGATAAACCTTCAGTACGAACACCGCAGCTGGAGAGACATTGCAGATAACCGGCCTCGCATTTTTACCTTTTTGCTTGCTTCATGGGATGCAGAAACGCGTTGGTCATCAGGGACACAGAAGAAGCATGACATAAAATCGACAAACGCCACTTAATAACACATACTTTTCTTCTCTTTTTGAATTCAAAGATTGTATACGAAAAACTTTGTGAGGTAAGAACTTGCTTCTTCATTTTTCTTCTTTGCTTAAATTTAAAAAAAAATAGAAAAATCTAACACGGCCCTTCTAATTTGTCTTAAGACCCGTTTCCCGGCCGCAACTGTTTCATCTATCCTAGAGTTTTAGTTATTTGTGAAGCACGAAAATCTCGGCGTTTAAAGGAGCGAATGATGCTGTAACTGCATTGACCTGCGTTGGAGCCGCCTAATGAAAACAGTTCTTGGAAATTATAAATGGGAACCCAGTTTCTAGCTACAAGCCACGCTCAAAAGCGGCTGCATTGTCTTAATATAAGTTGTTTGAAGATGTTTTGTGTAAAATTCGCAACTTAAAACGAACTAATCACGCGCACAACCTGGACACATTTCTTATTGTGTATATAGTTTGTACATATTACTTCTCCCCCTGTCCTCTATTCCTGTCCCCTCACCTCTTTCATTTCATTTCTCCATTCTGCCTGCTTTCCTTTATTTCCGCTGCCCCAGCTCAGGTGCTTCAGTATCGATGGCAGATGCCGGGGCTAGCAAAAATCTTTTCCTTCCTTTTTACTATTATTTTTAATAAAACCACTACCACCACCACGCCTTACAGCTTTCCTCCTCACGATATGAATATTCAGAGACTGTGACGTCAAGGAATAGCACTTCATATTCAACGCGTTCAACCCCGCACTGCATCTAAAGGAAACGTAATATTTTTATTAGAAGCTATAGACATAAAGCAGCTCTAAATGCGCAATTAAGACAATGTTGTGTTTTACCACTGCATTGCCTCTGTTCCTTTTTATATCATTTGATTAGGAACATTTGTGCATGATTTGCAGAAAAGAAACATGCGAAACAACATGTTGCCACAGAGTTTCGCTGGATAAAAACCACGACGTGAAGCTATCAGGTGACTGGTCGTGGTAAAAGAATCTAATGCTAAATAATGTGCGCGGTGGAATGAGAGGTGAGCATGAAATATCGTTGCGTTATACTAACACTTTGTAACGTCAACGCAGTTGCGTGGTGGTCCTGAACAATATGAACATTAAACGCTATTGAGCATTGTTGAAATATCTGAAATCGAAGCAAGTGTGCTGTCGCGATAAAAGTAAACGAGAAGTTCTCGTGAAACACTGCTTGTTTGCAACAGTCTGAAACGAATGAATGTTTACAAAGATATGACCAGGTTAGTCCTCCCAGAACTATACGAGCAGTGACTGCCGCGCCGTGTCAACCAATTCGCTATAAATTAACGGTTCAGACCACGTGCGTATTCTCACATTCTCACTGTGGCTCTAAAACCAAGAATGAAAAGAGGCGTTAATTAATTTCGAAGCGAGTCCTCTTAAAGTGGCGCCCACTTCTGTCTATTCCCGCGAAAAGTTCGCTCTGTATTGATGCAAAGCTCTCCAAACATGCCTTCATAAATGAGGGTAGCAAAATGAAAGAATAATACTTCAAACCCAACAATTCTGGACAAAGGCATTTTTCAACGGGAAAGAGTTTATGAGCGCAATTTTTTCGTATATTGAAAGATTTCACTAGAACAATAAATATATCCTCAGATCTCCCGTCGACAGGATTGATTTTTTTTTGCTATTAACGTTTTTGCTGCCGTCAAAAGCGCTCCCTATTGGTTGGTTTTCTATGGCAGTCTGAACTGCTAGATGCGAGCGATGAATACAACTTAAAAGAAATATTTTGCTACACATTGGAAGAATGCACCATTGCCTTCAATATTTTTATGGCAGCAGTTTTTCAATCTTCTAAATTTTTCGTCCAAGCATGTTGGACATGAGCAAAACAACTTGGCGCGGTGGGGAATTAAAAATTTGTCTCCAGAAACCCTACAAGGGAAAATCAACGAAAATGGGAGGAGCCACGGAAAGAAATAAAAATAATAAAAAATAGTCAGTGGCGCAGCCGGTGAAAACACTGAAACTCATTTCAACGCGAGCGACGCAAGTCGAAGGAAAGAACCGCTGCTTTTTTCCTTTAAGTAAGAAAGAAGAAGGATTAATTAGTTTCAACCAGCCGTATATTTGTATTTGTTACTTTCTCGTTTTGAGCTCGGTAGCTCACTTCTACAGAGCTGTCAACGACATCCGGGAACATGCCCTCCCAAAGCAGAAAAAAAAAGGAAGGCGAATTGCAGGACTCAATAAAACATCTTCCCCAGAAAGGTACGCGCACCTTCTGTTTGCAATTCATGTTTTTTTTTCTCTCAAGGAATGACACTGCATTGGGCTTTCTTTGTAGTTAGCATATTTGCTTTACACGCTGCGTCAAACGAGACACTTCCGGGAACTGGTAATAGGTTCAAATCCGGCACCACGCGATCTCTATGTGAACTATGCTTAAAATCCGCAAGTCACAACTAGATTTCCGTAATGTAATTTATTTAGGTCTCTATAGATATTGACAATTCTGTCATGCCGAAACCTTATAGTCAGAATTAACCCGAGATTTAATCATTTTCAACCCACAACTCAACGTGTGACGTCACAACCCTGTCGGCCAATCCTAAATTTGTGTGACAAAGCGCACGGCTTTTGCGCCGAACGCCCACTCTAACGCTATCGCGTTAAAAATCTCTCAGCATTTTTTTTTATCCGTGCATTGGGCGCTCCGCTGCAGGCAATGTATTCCCGAAAGAAAAAAACCGAACAAACATGAACTAGAGTTTTTTTTCTTATTTCTTCAATACATATTATAGCTTGATAGGCACAAGACAAATGAATCCATGGTCATTAGCACACGGAAAAAGGGGGACAATACTAGATCGTGTTCCTTCTTCAATCCTGCGTTATTTTAGCACAATTGATTTTTTTATGCTTGTGAACATACGAGAGTAAAACGCACGCCTGAACGAATCATTACTGCGTCACAATTCTTCGCACCACACTTCAGGCAGTTGATTAATGTCGAAAGAAGACTTGTTTCACATACTAGACAGCTCCGTGGTTGACAGCAATAGCAGCTTAAATAAAAAAAATAAATAATGATGTGGGAGGGTACGAACAGTCTAATAAAACTGTGAAGACACCATTATTTTTTTCGTAGAAAAAAATTTGAGCAGATAGACCGCAATGTTAGGAGCGGGAGCCATTTTTTTTTGAGAACTCACTACAGAACGCGGGGAGATAAGTGAAACTTTAATATGAAGCGATGCTAGTTTGAGCTCTTTGAAACCTGGAACCTTTTCGGGATGCTGGAGAGAATTTGCGCAATATTGTCTTCGCTTGAGTTAGTGAGCTAGAAAGTCGAGAAGATAACGCCTCCGTCGTTATCTTTAGTCCTTCACAAAGTGATGGAAGAGCTCCAACGGATATAGTTCTCAGAGTAAAGCTTCCCGCTGAGATTGCGAGGAACGAGTGGCACCGCTTCGTAACATGAGCTGATGTTAAACGACCTACGTGACCCTCGTCAAACAATAGAATTAGGTGCTCTGTCTTTGTCACTCACTGTCATTACACAGCGCCTTGGTCATTATAGGGTTACTGAGGGCGTCCTGTGTTGTGAATACTTTAAGAAAATTACCGTCTAAAACGAAGACGAAGAAAGAGAAAAAGGCAGTACGCACCTTTGAACTTAGTGTGCTTCGTGTCTCTACTTCCATCTTGGTCCTGGTGTGAAACTAATTTTTCTGCAATTGTGAACCTTTAACCAGTCCAAGTTTTTGGCTTGTCTGTATTGCCGAGCTGTTGGGGCTTTTAATAGTAGCGCACTTGCGAATTGCGAAAAGAAAAGAAACCGGAGATGAGGCAAAAATCTCACCAGCGCCAGTTCTTCAGAGAAGAAAAAAAAAACTCACAGGACGATTACAAGTGCGTAACGCGAATATGTTTTAATGCGTGTGCTTTGAAAGCAAGAATTTAATTGGTTGTTTTGCAGGCTACTTCTGCTTACTGAGGTCGGCTCTATCTTTTCGGATCTATGTTTGTGGAAGGGTTGCTCTTGACTGTGGAATAACGGTGTTGTATGCGCCCTTCCCGCTCCATGGCATGACTTTATTTTTATTAATTGATTATATAATTCATTATATATTTTATTTATATTTTTATTTTGCGGCAAGAAGAAAGAACTAGATGTGTTAAAACCGCACATCTCGGAACTATTATAAAATTTAATTTGTAGGGTTTGCGCATTATGCCAGGTGTTTCAGGGAAGACTGTTAGTTATTCTCAAAAATATGGCTTTTGCGGCATATTATTGCTAGTTCCGGCGGACACCAGAAAACCGGATTATCGTCCTAAGTAGTAAGATAGTTAACTAATTTGTAATAATTACTTTTTAACTATTAGAGTTAGGCGCCTAGTTGCCATTAGAGATTTGTAGCGGTGCCGGGCGTTAGTAATAACTATCTATTCGTTTCTAGAATCTCGAAAACGCGACTACTCTTCGTACTGTGGCTTGACATAATTTGTTTTTTTGGACTAGTTATGTGCCCTGGAAAAGTTGCTTTAGTCTTCATGCTTTTCGGAGGCGCATGTATGTTTTCACAATATAGCTGAATTTTGTCGAGCCATGGCGCCGAAGATAATTGCGTTTTCGAAATTCTAAAAACTGACATCGTTATTACTAACAACCGGCTACAAATCTATAATTAAAACCAGATGCCTAGTTTTGGTAGTTGAAAAGTTATTATCAGAAATTTGTTAACCACTTTACTACTTAAGACAAGTCACCGGCTTTTCGGTGTCAGCCAACACTTGTTATACTATGCCGCAAGAGCCATATTTTTTCCCCAGAAAGCCCAGAAGGAGTTTGTGTATATTACCTCTCTTCCTGTCTCCTCACCTCTTTCATTTCATTTTTCCATTCTGCCTACTATCCTTTATTTCCATGCCCCAGCTCAGGTGCCGCCGCCGCAGTGATGGCAGATGCCGGCGATAGTAAAATATTTTACCTTCCTTTTTAATATTATTTTAATAAAAACCACTGACTACCCCCGAAAGCCCATTTGTGAAAATGACCTAGTCTTCCCTGAAATACCTGGTATAATCGATAGGAAAAACATATTTGCTGCAAACGACGGCGTTGATGCGCGGCTAAGATAGGAGAGGGAAAGCACAACGATCACGGCTGAGAACGCTTGAGGGTGCCGTGATTAGGTTTCTCTTGATAAGACTGCTTTTGAATAACAAACCGCCTCAAGCGTTAGAGCCGCCAGTTTTTTTTTTCAAGGTTGCAAAACTACAATCGAAACAACACTGGAATCGTCGTTAAATCATTTGAATACAAGGTGTCTTCTCTGTTGCTGAGAATGTTGCGGAAATTGGTAGGCAGGAAACGAGGCTTAAAGGCTACCCCCATGGGGACTACAGCAAGGCTATAGGCTGTAAGTAAGAACCGCTTAGACGGTTGCTTTAGTAGAAGTTACTAGAAAGCTTACTGCTTATTTTATTTGATTTTTATTCATTTTATTTTGCTTAATTAGGCGGCAGACACACATTTTAAGCATTTGTATTCTGCTACTAGAGTCTTGTGAGAAGGATTTACCAGAGTATTATACTTTTCTATGTAACTTTTCATTAAAGTATAGACGATGAACGTACAGTTTATTGTTCACATTTTGCGTTTTATTTATTTTGACGATTCAATTTAGTTTATTCGTATCTGTCCCAATAATGCCGTTCTTTTCGGAGCAGTTCGCTGACTTCCAACCCAAGGAATTTATCAGCAAGTCTCTTTACTTCGTTGGGCGATAGAGACAACTCTGAACCACGCCCTTACATACAAGACATCTTAAATCCGTCGTTGATATGCACACAAAAAAAGAATATACGGTTGCTCCGTGGAAATTCTAAGACCAAGTTTCTCGCTCATTACATACAGGGATTCATACAAAAATCATATTCTCACGCACATACAACAGCAAAGGTCTCTTTTATCCACAGTGAAGGCTCGCAAAGAACATGCATTTGGTTGTAAGCGCCTTGAGATTTTTGTGTATGCATAATAGAACGCGGTCCCCGCGTCTGCTGTACTATAAAGGTCCACACCGTAACGCTCAGTAAGACGTGACGCATGGAAGATAATCCTCTTCTTTAGCGCTCCGGCGCAGGCAGACTGCCGACACGTGTTTATAAACTCACTTTTTCCTCAGGTACGCAAGCCGAGGAATCTCCAGTCTCATCAAGCACTGCGAATACTAAAACGAATGAGTACACGTGTTGAGACTCTAGTCGCAGCGTAACTCGTGCGCTGGAGCCTACACGTGGTCTTACAAGTTTACCAAGAGGCTTAACCCTCGCGGGCTCGGAAAGGATAGACGCAGAGTTGGATGAACCCCGGTATCATCGAGTAGTTGTTCGGACACATGAAATATGCATGCGCTTTGTGGCAGAGAGGGAAATAAGGAATTGCGACATCCCTGTCTTTACGTATGTTCTACAGAAGCGCAGCGAGAGGTAAAATAAAAAAAAATGGAGAGCGATTTGTGTAACCGGGCGAAATGCGGGTTAGGTGCTAGCACTTCGGTTTTCACTTCGTTTCCGGTGTTCGGATTTATTGTTCATGGATGAAACTGTTCGGAATAGCCATAATCGGTTAATGCTCATATATGAAGATTTGCTCATTATCGTAAAAAGGGAGTAATTACTCATTGGAAACTACCCAATCGCAGCCATACGGCTACAAAGGAAAGCTACACAGCTCTCTAAGAAACAATTTTCCCACTTGGAGTTATTGATCAATTCCCTCTCGCCTTACCATAAGCATGCCGTCCCGGTTAGCTCAGTTGGTTGAGAGACTGCTCTGGTGAGGCGGTAGTCCCGGGTTTGAACCCCGGACCAGGACGAATTTTTTTTTAACTACGAAGTTTCGAAGAAAGCTGTTTAGCTTTCACTTGCAGCCGAATGGCTGTGCTTGGGTGGATGCCAATGAGCAATTACTCCCTTGTTACAAATCTACTCCACCATGGGGGATTCCCCTCAACATTTGACCAGAAATGCTCATTCTCGACTCCGCATTCATATATTCCTGCGAGTCCTCGCTCACCACCTGGCGCAGTGGTACAGCTGTTGAGAAATGCGCCACCGCCCTACATTGGCAGGTGCTGCCAGCGGCGGTGCTTCTAAGACCCAGTTTGCTTCCTTCCGAGCAACCTTTCGCGACCAAACGTTAACCGAACTTCCACCTGCCACGATGGGAAGTTCTCAGCCCTCTTTTTGGCCGTTGTCACTGAGTGGTAATGGCAGTGAGCTGCAGAGCCAAGCTGGCAAGATCAGATTCTGGGCCGGTGCCTGCACACCAATTCAGCCGAAATGAAACAAAATTTTCAACATTATGTTTTTCGAAAAAAATCCCGTAATTTAGCTGGGGCTAGCCTTCTTCTTCAGCTTAAATTGTGCTGCGTAAAGAATTTTTTTTTTACGTTGGCGCTGCGTCAAGTTTTCCGCTGGGTCCTGAAAGGAGGCGGTTAGTTATGAGAAGAGTTTTCCGTTATGTACAAACATTTCAGAAAGCTGTGTCGCCCCCCTCTGAAACCGTATTGCTGCGTTCGGATTGAAATTGCCAGCAATTATCCTTTACGTAAGATCGATAAAGAAGTACGCACCCACACATATAAAAGCTTCATAATTAATTACGACGCACTGTAGTACGCGTCGAAGACAATAGTGCTGAGTGCCCTTCAAAATCAGCAGTAGAAGCAGAATTCACGTAACCCGGCATTCGCCAGTAATTCGCAATAGTAATAGTAAAGAGACTCATTAGCTACACAGGAGCATAACTGAACGTAAATAAAAACACATTAGAGGAAAGCATTCACGTTGAGTAGCAAAACTAGTAGCAGTAGTAAGTGGTTTCTTTATTAAAATAATGATAAAAAGAAAGGAAAAGATTTTTGCTAGCCCCGCAAAACTAGTCTCTGCAAGAATGCTTGCGCGCAATTATCAATGGCGCCACCGTTAGTCACGTCACCCGAAGCTCTAGGACAACAAGCCAAGTGTCAGTTATATCCACTAAGTGGTCCGTAGGGTCCGAGCACCTTATCTTCTGCTCAATAAGTAAGGCCATAACCTGTCCCTTCGGCTAATACCAAAGAAACGCAAGATTGGAGCGCACTCGCAGAGACCGCGATTAGTCCGACGCTGTTTTCTGAAAGAGAACCTGTTGGCACACAAACGATGGCGTAAATGTTCGCCGATCACTCATCAGCTACATTGTGTGATTGCAAGAGAGGAATAGGGAATCAGCACAGGCTGCCCGTGCGTGTTCGGCGCATTGAAGACTTTAGCCGAAAGGTGATGTGAGCACTTGGGGTCACGAGAGAAGTACAAGGCATGCGCGCTTTGTTATGATACGTTAAACCCCCAGCCCGCTCTGCACAGAGAATCGCCATTATAACACCGCGCCCACGTGTCTCGGCTAACTCAGGGAGACGCGAAAACGCTCTCTTGGCACCTTTCCTTTCATTAAATTACTTTTTCTCTCACCCTCTCTCTCTTGGTGCGACAACGCGAACTCTTTGTCTTCGTCGTGGGCCTGGCCTCCGGCTTTCTGGTCCGGCGGTTAGCCCCGCCGCGGTGGCTCAGTGGTTAGGGCGCTCGACTACTGATCCGGAGTTCCCGGGTTCGAACCCGACCGCGGCGGCTGCGTTTCTATGGAGGAAAAACGCTAAGGCGCCCGTGTGCTGTGCAATGTCAGTGCACGTTAAACATCCCCAGGTGGTGGAAATTATGCCGGAGCCCTCCACTACGGCACCTATTCTTCCTTTCTTCTTTCACTCCCTCCTTTATCCCTTCCCTTACGGCGCGGTTCAGGTGTCCAAAGATATATGAGACAGATACTGCGCCATTTCCTTTCCCCAAAAAACCAATTATTATTATTATGTTACTCCCACTGCCCCATGCCTGCTGTATTTTCCTGTATTTTTTTTTGTCGTGTTTCGGTTCATTGCTTGGCGACACTCGGTACTATCGTATCAACTCGTATTCAAGCAGCTCTCCTTTCTTGCCAAAATGCCGTCTGTTAGAAATTAAATCGGAGAGAGCCAATCTTTGGGGAGGGAGGTGTCGTCAATTAAAGGCCAACAATGTTTGAGCGGGATAGGAGACTAGGATTTGTTTGTATTATTTGATTTTGACAAACGGAAGAGGATGCGGAAAAAGTTGTTGTGTGAGACAATAACACTAGTCGCTATAGGAACCCACGTCAGATAACGCGGGTGAGCATTGCTGACAAAGTTACGCATCTTTTGTGCCTCATTCAGTCGACAAAACGCACGAGTAATGATTTTGAAACGATGGTTTAAAGGCAGAGACTGAACTGCCGGAGAGCCGGAACGTTACAATGCTGCGCGTGGAAAACTTTGTGGGAAATGGCTCTGGTAGTATTCTTAGTGACAGTTAGCAAATCTCATCACCTAAAACAGAAGGAGCAAACACTAGAGGACTGCGCGCTGTTTCTCGGTGTTTGTGTTTTAGGCTTCAAGCGTAGGGTTTCATTAGCGCGCCGTAAGAATGACGCGCTACCAACGAGCTCCAATCATGGCATTCCTAAGACAGTGCTTAGGAGAGCTTAAATTAAGTTTTGCGTGCACTAAACATAATGCGCCAGCTTCATAACACCACCTGCATAGTGCCGGCGAGAACCTGTGCATTCAACTCTTTAAGGTGAGAGAACAAAGAACGAAAAAAAAAAGCCACCACAAGAGAGAACGAGAAAATACCGTGCCAAGTGTTCCAGAATGCTTCGTTCCAGGCCTCCTCAGAACTTATATTGCGTTTCGCCACCTGACGGTAGGTCAGCACAAGGCAGACGCTTCCGCTTACTATGGCCACCCGCAGCCTATTCAACGCCGCCCTGAAAGGATGCTAACGAATGCGTAGGTAGGGGAACGTGAAGCGGAACACTTTCCCCATCGGACTCTGCACAGAAGATTGCGGAGACGCGAGAGACAGGCAAAGCGTAATCAAGTTCTGTTATTCATGTTCCTCTCGCTTCGTCCACCGGCCCTGAAGCGCGACAATAAGCTAAAATATTCATGGCTCGTCTGACCTCAGTGGGAGTTCTTGATTCGCGTTCCGCAGCACGTGTTGGTAGGTCGCTGACTCGCATGGAACAAAGCAACGAGACTGCATGGCATTAGTGATAGCTGAGTGAGAGGTTGCTTGGATCTTCATAGAAGCCCGCGTCCAAAGAAATTCTGTTCACTCGTAGCTGATGATACATTTTCATGATGAAAGAGTGGTGTTGGACAAAGAGCTTAATGGAACAAGGTAGTTTTGAAGCTAAAGGTTTCACTACGCTAGGTAAAGCAGTCTTCGGGTAGGCAGCACAACGACGGTGAACGACCTTCAGCCCAACAGTGGATAGCCGTGTATGACCATATGCGCCAGTTATGGTGTCGAATCCTCACCCGCAGCGGTAGCTCAGTGGTTAGGGCGCTCGACTACTGATCCGGAGTTCCCGGGTTCGAACCCGACCGCGGCGGCTGCGTTTTTATGGAGGAAAAACGCTAAGGCGCCCGTGTGCTGTGCGTTAAAGATCCCCAGGTGGTCGAAATTATTCCGGAGCCCTCCACTACGGCACCTCTTTCTTCTTTTCTTCTTTCACTCCCTCCTTATCTCTTCCCTTACAGCGCGGTTCAGGTGTCCAACGATATATGAGACAGATACTGCGCCATTTCCTTTTCCAAAAAACCAATTATTATTATTATTATTGTCGAATCCTCGACTCCTGACCTTGACCCACGACATTTAGTTGACCTTTGACCTTGGGTGACCTTTGGGTTGATCTTCTGTGATACCACGTCATAAGCACGTGGTCGTGTGGGTATATAAAGAACGACTGTAGCGAGCGTGTAGCGGAGCTGCCATGTACGAGCCGCAGACGCTTAGCAAGCGTGCTTGTTTTTCGCTGAATTCCAGGGTTAGCCAAGTAAAGCCACTGCCATTTTTTTTGTTTACACAACTTTTGGTTCAAGTTCCGCTTTTCCAACCATTTCCCTCCAGAGAAGCTGGGTACCACACCAAAGGAAAGCATGTACCTATTGGAAACGTGTAGGAATCGAACCTCGCACCTTACGCATATTAGATAGATGCTATTTTGCTGCCGTTGAATACGAAGCACACTGGATAGACTTGCAAGCGATGGCTCATGAGGACTAAGATTGAACATGGCCGATTTTGCTTCGCTCGGTGTTTATGTTTCAAGATGACATGTTATCTGGTCATGGCGCTCATATGGTTCATGGTTAGTGCTTCTAGCTCGTGTGAGTATAGACACGGCATCACACATTCAAAACACTTCTCCTTTTACACAAAAGCTGCAGCTGTTCGCCAGACCAAAGCAGCTTGTACCGCTCAGGGATCGAAGTTTCTCGCTTCATCCGACCAAATGAGCAATACTGACTAGTAAAAGGTGTGTTTGCTTTATAGGGCGGCTGAGGAAATGCAACGCCTGACAACTTCTGGCTCGTGATGAACAGAAGAGAAGGACAAATTTGGGCGAAATCAGACGGCAAATGTTGGCGATCCTGATTATGCTCAAATGCTGCCAGACGAACACATCTCTGTGCGACAGAGGTCATTTTTTTGCGTGCTTCCTGGCTGATAGCATCAAGGAACGATTTCGCTGCTGCTCGCAACATGTGCGAATATTCGCACAAGTTGTGAATAATTACATAAATTCCATCCGCATTCAATTTTAATCTTCATCTATTTCGATCGTATCCGAATCGAATTTAACTACACATTATCTGTATTTGATTCGGTATCAAGAAAATGAACACTTGCATATAACCCTGCTTCCTGTGCCCTCACCTCTTTCATTTCATTTCTCCATTCTGCCTGCTATCCTTTATTTCCGCTGCCCCAGCTCAGGTGCTTCAGTATCGATGGCAGATGCCGGGGCTAGCAAAAATCTTATTCTTCCTTTATATTATAATTTTTTTAGTAAACCACTACAGCATATAACCCTCTTTTGTACTCTCCCACGATCATTATTGTGCTTTCCGTAAAAAAAATATTTTTTTAGGAAAGGAAATGGCGCAGTATCTGTCTCATATATCTTTGGACACCTGAACCGTGCCGTAAGGGAAGGGATGAAGGAGGGAGTGAAAGAAGAAAGGAAGAAAGAGCTGCCGTAGTGGAGGGCTCCGGAATAATTTCGACCACCTGGGGATCCTTAACGTGCACTGACATCGCACAGCACACTGGCGCCTTAGCGTTTCGCCTCCATCGAAACGCGGCCGCCGCGGTCGGGTTCGAACCCGGGAACTCCGGATCAGTAGTCGAGCGCCCTAACCACTGAGCGACCGCAGCGAGTACTCCAGTTGTGTAGTGTATAAATATGGGCATTGCCTAGTTAACCTCCCTGCCTTTCTTTTTTTCTGGTTTGGTTTGGTTTACGGGTGTTTAACTTTCGAAAAGCAACTCAGGCTGTGAGGAACGCTGTAGTAAATAGTTCAGGAAATTTCGACCACCCGGGGTTCTTTAACGTGCACTGACGTCGCATTTCGCCTCCATCGAAATTCGATCATTGTGGCCGGGATCGAACCCGCGTCCTTCGGGTCAGCGGCCGAGCGCCGTAAGCACTGAGACACCGCGGCGGCCTTTCCTTTCTTCTGTCTGTGTGTCTCGTAACCAGTAAAGCAGAAAAAAAAATACCACGAAAACATCATACGGGGAGAATGGCATGTACCCTTCTTCAAAGCCACTGCTGTTTCCTTTAGGCACAATGAAAGACACACTAATTAGCTTCGACACACGGTACAGTTATCAGTGCTGCGTCTTTTCTTCTAAACCTTTTCAACGCCTTACATTTTCGGTGCAGCCTACAAGACCGAGGAAAATCAATCTAAACAAAAAAAAGCCTTAACGCAGCTGGAGAAACAGATATGCTTTGTTCCCAAGAAATTTTCCTTTTGTGGAACCTCTTTTTTATTTTTTTACAAAGCGATGCTTAGAAGAGCGTTTCTGGCCAGTATAATTGGCGCGCACACTGCAAGAAAGAAGAGCCTTTTAGGTAGTACTAATGAGCGAAGCCTGTAACCGATTCCTTCTGTCTTCCGTGTGCCTTGTGTCGCGTTGTCGTTTACACTTCACGGCTGGATATACATTCTTTTCCTTTAAAATCACGCTGGTGCAAGAAGCATTTGAAACATTTTTTTTAATCTTCTCTGAAACTTCACTTTTCACGTCTAGTCTCGTTGCATTCACAACCGCTATCCAACTATCTGAAAAGCTGCAGATCAGCCGCTCCTCTGCAAACTTAAAACCCGGCCATTATGACAGCCATGCGATGCCTTCGTTAGGAACGCTACAGTTTGGTGTGAATAAAATGGAGCTACGCTAGTGCTCGTTAACAAAACGAAGGGCCGACGTGTTTGCGCGATAGGTTCCCTGGTTTCTACGGACTGTCTGCCTGTCGTGGAGAGAACTAGCCTTTTGTAATGAGCTATGTAACTACGAAGATTGAAGTCCGAAAAAGCAGGAATTAGAAACTGTCTTTGCGTGTTTAAAAAGTGACGTCCTTTTGCTGTCTTATCTACTTGTCGGTCGCAAGCTGTGATATGTGAAGTGAAGGCACCACAATGAAGCAAGACAACAGAAACTACGCCTCCATCCTTCTGTGCCCCTGCCGACGCAAAGACGTCAAAGGCGGCGCCGTTTTATAGGGGCTGTGCCAAGGTGTGGCTTAGACTCTCTTATAGGAAGTGACGCCTACCCGTTTTTTTCAGAAATGAAATGGTGCAGTATCTGTCTCACATCTTGGCGGACACCTGAACCGCGCCGTAAAGGAAAGGGAAAAGGGAAAGGAAATGGCGTAGTATCTGTCTCACATAACGGCTGGCACCTGAACCGTGCCGTAAGGGAAGGGATAAGGAGGGAGTGAAAGAAGAGAGGAAGAAACAGGTGACGTAGTGGAGGGCTCCGGAATAATCTTGACCACCTGGGGATCTTTAACGTGCACTGAAATCGCACAGCACCCGGGCGCCTTAGCGTTTTCCCTCCATAAAACGCAGCCGCCGCGGTCGGGTTCGAACCCGGGAACTCCGGATCAGTAGTTGAGCGCCCTAACCACTGAGCCACCGCGGCGGGTCTTTAATCGCGCCGTACAACTCCGTTTTTGGGGCACACTTTCCTTCCCTTTCGATGCGTCGCTTTTTTTAGATCTTTTGTGAACAGCGGCTGCTTCAATTTTTATTGGAAGCTGTAGGAAAGCGGCTCCAAAGAAATTAAGTTTACTCGTTTAGAAAAAGTTTAGAATCTTCCAACGTTTTACATAAACTGCAGCCCCTTAGGGTAACGTTTATCCTGTTCGAAGCAAAGAGAGGCATACATTAACCGTATGCTTCGTCATCACAGCTTCGTTTGCTTATGCACCATTAAAGCGAACGAAGGTGAATGTTTTCCCGCCCAACGCACCATTAAAGCGAACGCATCTGAATGTTTTCCAGCCCAGTTCAATTATTTTTATGCCTAATGTGAAACAAGAGCCAGTTCTTTGCATTGATTAAAGGAGTTTGGAAAGAAGCTGGCAAAAACCGTCGGCAACAAAGCGTACGACTAAGCGTTTTCGAAAATGGTTCTTTTGAAAGACGTATTTCGTAGTAAAGAAAATAAAGAATCGAAAAGATCTTTACGCACACAAATGCAGAAAATGTATGTATAAAAATCAACGTCTCCGAAGCAACGGAACACCACACTTCAGAATGTAAGGAATAAATGAGGAAAAAAATGCCCAGGGTGAATGTCCTGCTTTGAACCGAGCACGATAGCAACTTCGAAGACTGATGGCCTCCTTGGAAATCCCATTTAGGGGCAGTTAACTGATCTCTAAATGACGTCCGAGCGTCATGAAGGCGCTTCTTTTTGGGGAAGTATTTCTATGTGTGCTCTCTAATCGGTTCCTTAGATGACGTGTGCCCGCTGTTGGTGGAAAGTGAACGTGATAGTTTCTGTCAGAAGTTTCGGTTTCGCTAGAAAAGAGGATACCGCTAAAGCTAGCACAATTACTCCCGTTTTACATGTTCATTTCATAATGTTATCGCACAGAAAATAACTTCAGCGACGTGCAGTGGTGAAATACTCTACAATTTTTCTCAGGACATTGCCCTGATGGGACCACGGTAAAGAACTTTTTGATTCTGTTACGTGAAACAAGTTTATGTGGAGCAAGTTAAGTGAAACAGCATGCATTCACACGAGAATGTTCGCTCCCACTTGAATGTAGCTCCCATTCCATCGCATACTCTGTTCAGAGACAGCTGTCTTTTATCGACTTCTACGCACAGAACTCCTTACCTCACCCTGAAGCAGACACGGAAGTTGCGTCACCCACGCACCTCCTACATCAAAATTTTTGCAGGCACTCTCGTCCTATACTGCATGCTCTGGGAATGCGCAGCCACCACCAACCGCCCATCCGCCACCCCACCGAAAACCTCGCCGCAACACTGGCTGTATCTCCCTTTCGATGACCACCAATCTCGACTTGTCCCGCGTGGGTGGGAAATCGCAGCCAGCCCTGTCTTGTCTCTGTTCATTTTCAAAGCAATGATCGAACGAAAATACCCACTGCAATAATGATTTCAATCCATCTTTAGCTTCTGGTTTCCGGTGACATGACTGCTCCGAATGGAAACATTTTGAGCAGTTGGTGAAGTGAAAATTAATTTTTTTATTGGCGGCGGTGGAGTTGTAAGTTTTTGTTGTGCAAATACGAGGAGCAAGCGATTAGAGGAAAACCGACATTTTTCTGTAGCCATTCTTCAATGTTCGACAAACGAGCTTCACCAATCTTTACATCACCCTTGCTTGTTATAGAGCAAGCGGTAAGTTAAGAGAGTTGAAATACTAACAAAAAATATCCTGGTCGTTAGTGCCTTTTCTCAGCAGAGATACAGTAATTGCAGTTCTGGCTTATGGTAGACTAAACAAATAAAATAGTTTCTTTTCTCTACAAACGTCACGTCACAAAAGACAGGCGGCATCTTTTACTGTACTTCTTTCTTAGCTATAATGTAAAAAAATGCATTCATGACATCGATTCCTACATACCTTAGCGTTACTTTACGGCTAGAATGTTGCGATAAATCTCGAATATCGGTTAAATTTTTCTCCCTACACTGTATAGACAGAAAAAAGGTGGCGTTGCTGTCACTGCATCCGGCTACATGTCTATGGCGTGCTGTATATATCCAATTTTTTGCGTAAGGCTAGGAAGACGCCGCACAATAGAGACTTCTTGATCAGAGCACTTATGATTGAACCAGCGTAGGAGGCCCTGTTGCTGGTCTGCACCTCGTCGCCGGAAATATACTGCAGACTCCAGGTACAAGCGATGACAAGACATGACCCATCGCTTCGAGAGAAGGCTGTAGTGATGACTTCGTGCTAGCAGCTCTGCGACACTACAGCTGCACCATCGACGCGGTGATTATCCATACTGTAATAAGCGGCAAACCACAGTTGCACAGCGTTTTATACAACAAGCAGTTGCAGAATTTCTTTACCCGAATAAAAACATATAAAAGACGAATATGGTCTGAGGAACGACCACATGGAGCAAGCTAGCCTAGACAGTACTATTTCCTGTGCTGGGCATTTCAGGGGAAAATAAAGCAAGTGAGGGCCAAGTAAAAAAAAAAGAAAAACGTGCCTAACACCCGGAAGGCAATAGGCTTCTGATTTCTCTGTGCCCTTCTCCATTTCCTTGTGCCGTTGCTTGTCGGCCTCTCCGAAGCAGTCAAATTGAAGAAACAAATTACTACTTCTAGTAAAAAAAATAAAAATTCTGATTTTTGAAGCAGCGCGGTTCTCTGTAACAGCCTGCAAGACGGGCAATAAATAATCGGATTAGTAGTTTTCTGCGTTGTAAGCACTTCACTAAGCTTCACTGCATTGCCTTCCATACGGCTGCTGGTTGAGAGCCCACATTACACAACTGCTAAGGAGAAGGGGTAGTGAGAGTGAGATTGCAGTAAAAAAAAAAAGGGCGATGGATGGCATACTTTGTTGCGGAAGTCGTTTGGAGGCATTTCCTTCTCAGCATTTTGAAGCCGGAAAAGCCGCAAGCCAAATGAGCTGGGTTGATTGAGAAGGCGCTGCAATGTTAAAAGCATAGGCCACTAGAGGAAGTATATTATTCTTGATACTTAGACCAAGAATCCCAAGTAGTAGAAAGGATTTTGCTGCTAGGCCTAGAATGCGAAGTCATAGCGTGGATTTTGGAACATTTTCATCCTGGGAGTTCTTTAATGTCTGTTCCTCAAATTATGCCAAAGCTTCTCCTCGGGAATTCAAGGAATCCAAAATATACAATTTTTTAAATTAAGACTCAACTTTTTATTCCGAATTTTTAGCACCGTAATTAAAAGAGCCTGGGATGAATGTTGTACACGTGGCCAAGGTTGTCAGAGATATGGGACAATGGAGGTTAAATGTGAAACGTGGAAAGGAGAAAATTGCGACATCAAATATTCGCGACCTCCCTAGCAGACATGAAAGGCTGCGAGGAATTCACGATTTTTTTTAATCATTCTGGCGGAGCCATGTGCAAAGGTGGCAGCGCTATTGTGTTTGGAGAAAAATGTTACTTATTTTATATAAAAAATACAAACCATACATGCAATTGGACGAAGCTGCAAGGAGATCAAGAGAGACAGTGATTATTGCTGGCTTGAAAGCACAAATAAGTGCGAAAATGTGGAAGCGCCCCTTTTTGTTGTTTTTTTTGCGAAAAAGGAACTCAGAAAACTCGCCTTGCAACACCTCACTCCGGACTACATTCCTTCAGCCTGAATACAATACAGAAAAGCTCAAATTTTATTGTAACAGCAGTTTTATTCCACCCAAGGAAAGAAGCTGAAAGAGCATCAGCCCTAGAAAAAATATCTGGATACTGTGAAAAGCATGTTTGGTATCTTTGCATGGAACCCAAAGTTCATTGTCTGTTTTACGGCCGTCACTGCAAGACAGCCTTTTAAATGCACACACTGCGAGCCCATGCAAAGCAGGAGACCACGTTTTATGCCCTAGACTGTCCTTGCCTGTGCGGAAAGATTAAACCTGGCACAGGCACAATGCGAGGGAAATACTAGATGTCGTTCCGAATCATGCAGCTCCTGAACTGCTGTGGTACTGTCGATCCATTTTATGCCTCGAGTCATAACTGTTTGTCAGTTTCTCTGCCCTGGAGTTCGTATAAACTTGCGAAACGGTTTTAGGTCACTTCGTTTACATTATATATTAGTATATCGCGCGCGTGGGCTTTTCTAGCATATGTTGTTTTATTTTTCTTGTTTCAGTGTGCTGTAGATAACACGTAAGTGACGGCGCATAAAAAGTGGGCTTTGTTACCGGTTGAGTGCGGACTCCGGAATACATGCCCACATCTTGTTTGGAGCCGGAGACTGTGCATTCAAATGCAAGTATTATGTGTTGTGTGGAAAGCTCGAATCCGAAAGGACTGTGTGCGTTGCAGTTCTTAAAATGTTGTCGACAGCTTTGCGCACCCTCTCGGAATGATGGTCGGCAGACATTGTTGGCACCAGTGCCCGTCACTAGAATTTAAACTATGAGTACAAAGAACTAGAAGTAGGAGAATACTGATTGACTACTAATCTCACCGCATTTCACTACTGGACTTTGCATTGCAACTAATTCGAATGTAGTGCATTTTGTGAAAATCTTGACCTTCATATCAACTCTTCCAGACAAGGAACCGTAACTGAACACGATACTTCGCATGACACACCTAGACAGATTTTAGGAACAGTTATCTGCGCTAATTATTTCATACAAGAAACCACAAATACCTACGCTTCGGTACAAACTTCGAAACAAATATTAAGATAACATCTGACGCGTACAGGCAAAGAAACCATGCTATACTTTTTTTCATTATACACTACGCATGTGTGATTATTATAGAATACCATATTAAAGAACTCCAGGCAGTCGAAATTTCCGGAGCCCTTCACTACAGCGTCTCTCATAGCCTGAGTCACTTTGGGACGTTAAACCCCCCAAAACCAAAGCCTAAACCATATTTTATGCTATGCCTTCCTTTAAGCGAAAGCCATAATTTCATTTTGGTAATTTAATGACAATAAAGCAGTTTAACTCACTTTAAAACTTGTGTATTCTTGCTTAGAAACAAAAACTGCTCGAATATTACATTTTCTTACCTCCCATTTAATTTTAAAGATATTCCTCTTTATTTCATTCGCCACCTTTTTAAAATTTTTTGCTTTGCCTAGACTAGCACCCTGACGCACAGTAGCATCTTTGCAGTTTCCAAAAGATGAGAAAACTGTGCTGTTAGAGAAAAAGCTTTCTCTGTATTTCTTTGCAGCGGGATCCTCCTCGTAAGGCACTTCGACCTTCCAGGAGAAGAAAAAAACAATGAGTGTCAGGATCTCTGCATGATGTAATCTGGCTCATGTTTGTAGTTAGGACGTGCACTGTTCTGGAGACTGTACTATCCGGTTCTCAACCCCAATCCCGCGTTAACACGGGCAAGAAGCTCTGAGCAAGTTGTCTGCTCAGAGAGAGAGCTTCTAGAATGTAAGGAAAATAAATACGGCAAAAGTAAAAAGAAAAGCTAGTGGCAAAAGGCCGGTGAGGCTAATCTCGTGCCTCGGATCCTCCAGTTACGGCTGATTAAGCCGATTTCCTATTCGTCCTCACTCCAAGGAAAATCTGTGATATTGCAGCTATGGCTTCCAGCTTCTTGATCTCGTCAGTTTCGGCAGTCCAAGCCTCCAAACCGAAGCACGTAGGTAGCCTGAGGTGGAGCGAGTCTATAAATATTTCAGCGCCTTGTGTTGTGGACTCAGAAGCTATCCAGTTAATTCGGCTTTGTTGTTTTCCTTATCAAGACTCGCGGCTACAAATCTGCTTAAGCCGGGAACATGCGGCTTGAGGGAGGATCACGAAGGTATAAGGTGAAGCGCAATCTAGACGATGGACAAAATCGCTGATTCCACTAACACTGTGCATACCACGTGACTCGAAGTCACTGGTTCAGCCTCAGCAGCGGAGGGCCCGGGCTTCGCTGACGAAAAGAAGGTGACGCGTTTTTACCACAGACTTCCTCGGTATCACCTAGAGAGAAAAGTGAGTCCACTGTCTTTGCGAATTCAGTAGAGAACTTCACTACGGAAATGACGGGAAGAGGAAGTTTCGTATTTGTCTCTGCTAGAGTGGGACCAAAATATGAATTCTGCTTCGAAATTGGCAGCTGCGCCACGATTCTTTCGTACGTGCGCATATTACACTATTTTGAATCTGCTTTTATCACTTCAAAAATTTAACGCAACTGGACGCTTGGTATTAGGATAGTATCAAATCTTTCACTGCATTTCTTCGATGTTTGCCTCGAGGAGAATCGTATAGTTACGGCTCAATCCAAGCCACATACGAAACCGCGTCTTCCTGCCATTCCAGTGAACCTCCACTGCCGATGAGCTATCGAAGTGCTACTCTCTCCCTCTTCCCCCCCCCCCCCCCCTCTCCTGTAATATTGAGGATTTTCTATCTTTTTTCTTCTCAGATTATTGCGGTGCTCTGCAGCGTTTCTAGAAGAGCTGCGGCTTGTAAGTGCGGCAAGACTGGTATTTTGTATTTTATCTACTGGTGTGTGTGGGGAGGAGGGGGGGGGGGCGCTCCTATGTCAACAAATCAGCGTGGTGGGAATGGTCTAACATAGTCTAACATTCTTGGATAAAAATTGTGAATATTAGAAAACTGCAAGTTAATGGAATAGCAATATTGAAGGTAATAGTCCATTCGTCAGATATGCAGGAAAAGTTTTCTTTTATAGTTTTTCCATCGCTCGTGAAGTAGTTCGTGGAGGCAGTGAGGCGTCTTGGTCTAGAGCTGCTTGGAAGCATTCGAAGGCGAACGGAACTGTGACGCATGTGACTGTTCATCGATACCATGATGTCATCCTCGTAAACAGCAACCTCCCTGATCTGCTCTACGAATTAGAACGGGTGTTTTAAGTGCATCGGCGTTCGTCCTGCGAGAGGCTGATGACCTTGGTGGTGCACATATATTGGCATAATATGCTAGGAAGTACCGGTGAAATCAATAACTGGCCTAGGTGGGATGTGAAGTCTGTGTAGGTTGGGTAAGCCGCAAACGGCAGGTGCAGAACGGTTCTGGCAAGTAGTGTGTAATGAAGGAGTCTGTTCGCGGGAGGCACAAAAGTGAACGCAGGCGCTGGCACATTTTCAAGCTGTGCTTCTACTTTGTTTCACGGAGCTTCATCTTTTAGCACACTGGACATAATTGAGACACTCTCAGTACAGTAGTGCGGTGTAGAATTCGAGCAGCGTTGTCTACGGCGGTTGGGAGGATCAGGGTTATTTTAAGTCCGGTAGAGAGATTTTACTGTTGTCCTCACGAGTTCTCAGGGTTCACAATTTGGACGAAAATAATGCAGCATGTTGGTACAACCG
Organism: Amblyomma americanum; assembly: GCF_052857255.1. Classification (NCBI taxonomy): domain Eukaryota; kingdom Metazoa; phylum Arthropoda; class Arachnida; order Ixodida; family Ixodidae; genus Amblyomma; species Amblyomma americanum. The sequence goes on from NC_135506.1 coordinate 13,816,825, forward strand.
TTCACGCCTGAGATCACCTGAGATAGTTAGAGTCCTTCCTGCTAGGGAATTACTAATGCCTGCAATACGACAGTGCAAGCCCCTTTCCGATAAAACCAGAAGCCTTTTGCATTTAGTCTCCCCTTATCTTACATTTGCTGTCTCCAACATAGCCACCTAAATTGGGTGGAAGTGTTGTCGGCCGTGTAGCCACTGCTCTCACACCCAGCTCGATCTGCCTACCGGAGATAAAAAATGCCATTAGCGTGCTTATTTCCGTGAGTGCTTTTTTTTTTTATGAAAAACAGGCTCTAAGATGGGAGGTGCGCTAAATACACGCTCTAAATTTTAAGTTATACCGGTTAAAGTTTTCCAAGCGACTCGCATAAGGGGTGCGTTTACTATCCGAATGTCTTCATTATGCCGGTAAATATAATATTACGCTTAGGAAGAGGTCACGCTTGCTCTGAAGTTTAAAATTTTCAAGTGCTCTCCTTCGCACTTATGCACACGAAGCTACCCTTTTATTATTCCGAACAGTCGTAACAATTGACGCGACTTTTTATCGTTGTTCATAAAATCCTCGTTGATGTCATTTTTTTTCCTGCTATCAGTAATATTATACGTTCGTGTTTTGTCACATGCCAAGAAAGAAAAGAAGAGACTCCTTTACGGGGGAAGCATAAGATGCTTGTCTTGCGACACGCTTTATTGTCCGCAGTGGAGATTTACGTCGCGGTTATGTTGACGCTTTCAACCAGGGCTCAAAAATGGGAACTCGGTGACATGAGAGGGAAGTACCACGAACATTACAAAGACTCCGCTTGGCCAGAAGACGCACGGCCAACCCAAAATTGATTTCCAGCCGTAAAAAAACACGACAACGTGAGTAGGGTTGGTATTCGAGTTGAGCACGTTCGATGCTTTACACCTCATCAGGAATTTAGATGCTGAACGATGCTTTACACCTCGTCAGGACTTTAGATACTGAACGATACTTTACATCTCGTCGGACTTTAGATGATTAAGGTAAATCGACTACTCTGCCGTGTAATATTTTTGAAAAAAAAATTCTGTGCCGCCATGCTTTTTTGGACAAAGCTCCGCGTCCCTATCCGGTGTCCACCCTGAACAATGCGCACGCGCTCCGCCGGTAACAATCATGCTCGTACAGAGTCGCGCCTCTCCGCTAGGAAGACAACTGTGCCGCAGTCGTGGAGATAAACTTTTGTTTGGGGTTCTTATTGCGGAAAACATGCGCCGGATATTTAAGTCCAAAGTTTTCGTTCTATAAAGCACTTGGGATAACTTGAGAACGTACCTTTATGAATAATTTTAATCCAATACTTTGCCTAGAATAGCTGGGTTCATGAAGGAAAAAGCGGAGATACATAAAATTAAAAAAGGACAAAATTCGGTTATACTCATGTCGCGATAAAAGCACCTGGCATACAATAAACCACTTTTCAAGGCTATAAATTGTGACCCAGCAGGGCATGGATACAAGCCGGCCGGTGAGACATACTTCTTTATAAATTCTTGTTCTTTAGAAATTGTGACTGGAAGCAGATAAAAGGAGTTCAGAAAAACAGAAGTGCCCTAAGGACGTCTGAGGCTGTTGATGTCAGCCGGTGCGACTGGAAGCAGCAGGATTAACGAGACGCGTCAGCTGTTACATCGGTGGCGAGGAAACACTGGAAGATGTGTCCGCACCCTTTCCCGTAGAAAATATACGTGCCTTGCTCTCGAACGTTGTCTAGTTTCTTACACTCCTCTTAGGCATTCGCTTAGCGATGTACTCAGTCACATTAAGGCAAGGAGAAAAGTTCTCACGGCCAACGTTAACAAATGATGGCTACGATAATTTTTCGGTGATCGAAAAGAAACCTGTTTGCTTTACAAGACCTCACAGAAACAGAGCCAGATGTGATTCGATTGCACTCAGCGCGGTGGCTCAAATGCCTCAACGGTAAAAGCCTCTGCGGAACCAGTTTAATTACGGTCATGCCTTCTCATTGATAACTACGCAGCACAGTATAAACTCGAGCATTCATCATCAGTTTTTCAGGAAAATAATGCCGAATCAAGTTTGGAAGGATAAATGCGCTAATTGGTCGAATCAGCCTCTTTGCGGTTACAGACCACAGCATTCGATTGAAAAAAAACAAACTAGGTGATCTAATTTAAATGTAGCACGTAGCACACAGCACCCAAACAAGGGTCCGAAGGGCACGAAACAGACGCCACGGTCATCCAGCCTTTGTTGCAGGAGAGACCAGGAAACACATGTAAATATATAATCCGTATATAGAAATGTTCCACATGTCTGCTGCTGTGTCCAGCAGATGGGCTGTCGTCAGGGACTCCCCTTATTGTTTATGCTAAATGACCTCCTCCGTAGCAGTAAAAGATGCATAGAAAATGTGTGTGTAGTGTAACAGAAGCAGGCACTGCAATGCATCTAACAAATTGCGTCGAAAAGCGGTGTCGCACGGTATGTTCGAAGTTTTAGAAGCACCTGACTGTTGCTCCTCGAAAGCGTGTGCCGTTATGATACATAAAAATAACTAGTGACCTCTACAATGGAGGCTGCAGGAAAACGATGTTTGTTGGCTTCTGACTGTAAGTCGACTTGATGGCTGCAATATTTCTTAAAGGGTCATTAAGCAGCAATGTGAAAGCGTATGGCGTTGCTGTGCAGAAGGAGAGAAAAAAAAGGAACGAAACATAGCGCGTACATGCATCGAGAAAGAACGGAATCGACTTTCGGACACCACATAAGATAAGCAGGCCGAAGGGCAAACATGTTATGACGAAAAACCTCTGTTGTTCTCTTCAATGTAAAATTAATCGGAGGCTACCGCTTGGTCAGAGAAAGGCGCCCACAATTTTTCATTACCAGATGCCATTACTGCTTCTAGTTATTTTTTGCTACGCCCTGGCATCCATATTTGCAATCAATAGAAAAGCATTTATTATTGGGATGCGCCCGCCTAGCTGCCTGCGGCCACGTGACGTCTCCAGCCGCCCGCGTTTATCACAACGTGCAAGTACACTGCTCTCTGAGCATGGCGGTATCCGAAAACAAAAACAAAAACAGATTGGATGTGGATGTCTCCGCGCCAGCATAGCACCATCAGTTATCATTTTCATGGGCGCTCTGCTGTAAAGGAAACGCGCGTATGGCGTTTGGGCAGCCTGTGCACTGTTTCATCTCGCCGGAGTGTGCTTCTGCCACGACGCCGTTACTGGCGACGACATGATAAAGAGACAGGAAAGTTTTCTATGAAAGGAGTTGGCCTATCTCAAAGCACCGGTGCTCCGAACCTACGCCACTGATTTATTCTGGCGGAACGCTTACTCGTATTTGACTGACACCGCAAGAAGTTCATATTTCATTTCGTAACATGTTTACCGGCGAATGCTGAATCTTGTTTTCGCACTGTCGCCTTCGAACATGGGTGAAATGATTTTCGGCACTTGTATATTTGTTCAGCTATTCTTGATACACCCGTTGAGTTCTAGAACTGCAAATGCATTCTGCTGTCCTTGCACCGCAAACTTGCGTGTTCAGGCTATTTTCAGCTACTTTTGTCTTTCTTTTACCTCAGCGATCTAGTTTCTGGTAAGGTTTGTGATAATATTTGTCATCAGTAGATTCAACTAATCAGATCAGGAACATTTGGCTTCATGTGGCGCCAAGACGTCACCAGTCATGAACCTTTATCCCCGCTAACAGTGTGAACTGCTCTTTTACGATGATGGTACTGGAAACAAGCCGATGGTTGTTGATGCCGCTACGCAACTTAGCGCCATCTGTTATAATTGATGCTAACGATGGCTGAACTTTACCTACTCGCGATTTGCGTAGCATGTCTTCAGAGATATTCGTACATTGGCATTTGGCGCAAAAAAAAAAGCTTTTCAGATATAACGCAGTAACGCGGCAGTATGTGTGTGGTTATTCTTACCATTTAGAGGACTGCAGACTAAAATATTCCTCTGGTGTTTTCTTCTTTCAAACGATACTTTAGACTTCGGTGGTCCCGGGTTTGAACCCCGGACCGGGACGAATTTTTCTTTAACAACGAAGTTTCTGAGAAAGCTGTTTAGCTTCCTTTTGTTGCCGTATGGCTGCGATTGGGTGGATGCCAATGGGCAATTAATCCCTTATAACAAATCTACTCCACCTTGGGGGATTCTGCTAAACGTTTTATCCTACCTAATTCACTGTCTCTTAACGCGTACGTCTGAGTTTTACCGATGACTAGTTTCCTCGTTAGCGATTTTAGGCTATCTCCGTTCTTTAGAGCATGCTCAGTTCGCTCTATATTAAACTTCCTTATGTCGATTACCTTGCGCTTATTGATTAGATCTGATCGCTTTGCGAAACGTGTGAAGCCTCCCTTCACCAAACAAGCGCTTTTTTTCATTCGGGTTTGTTTTGAGATGCACGGATTCACAAATAATAATGTTCGAAGTATATCCCACGCCACGCAATCTGGGATATAAGGGGAGCGCTGGCGGCGACCTCACTGATAGTCCTGTAGTAATTTAATCAACTGCATCTTCGTAACGCATGACAGCGGGTGAAACAGTAAAGTTTCGTAAATAGTCCGTGAAGAATGCTTGTTTTTTCTCATTGTATTTGTAATATTGTCTTTTTCATTTATTAATTTTGTAGACTAGGACTTACCCGCTTCAAGGTTTATCCTGAAATTAAAACAAAGCGGCTTAAAACAAAACTGCGGAAAAAGACGAACCGGAACTTGCTGCAGTAAAGGTCGTGGCCCACTGAAAAGAATAAGAAGCGCGACCAAAGTGAGGAAAGAGAAAAAAAGAACAAAATAAGCACATTTTGCCGAACTTTACCGCAGTTCTATTCGGTGGTTGGCGCCGGTAATCTTGTTTCGCCGTCGGCGTCCACGCCCTATCTGAAGACACTAGCAACTTGTTCTTTGTTGGAACGCAACTTGAAAGATGGAGCCACATCAGACCGTGGTCTGCTTTTCTTATCAATTCTCTGCAGGTTGGTGCGCGTTGATTAGAGGCTACACAGGCAGTGTAACGTGCTGTCTGAAGATAAGAGAGCCGGAATTTGCTTCGCTGTAGATCGCTCTGGGCTACCACCCAGCCCAAACAAAGCTATTGCAAGTCATGATGCATGCTAGCCCTCTTCAATTTTAGCTTATTTCTTGTGGCTCCTTCAAGAACACAGCCTAGAAAATGATAATGTGGCAGAAACACTCCTAATGTGTGTTGCAAGAATCGAAAATATTAATCAAAAGCCGCAGACAGTGGATGACTGCACTGCATGCTTCTGGCATTTGCGTAAACTATTTAATGCCAGCTTTTGCACCAGATGAGGTTTTTAGGTTTTGTCAGGCTGAATGTCCCAAAGCGACTCGGGCTATGATGGCCGCCGTAGTGAAGGGATTTGGGTAATTTCCCGCTACGCACAGTACACAGCCATATAGCCTTTCGCCTCTATCGAAATGCTAGCGCCACGGCCGGGATCGAACCCGCGACTTTCGGGTCAGCTGCCGAGCACTATGACTACTGAGTCACCGTGGGGGCTTGTACAAGCTTAAGGTAATGTTTCTGGCCTTCTGATGTCGGATTTACAAATGTTTGTTTCAGAAATTTAGGCCTTCAGATGGATATATCCTGAAGCGAGTGCAAAAAAAAATGCTACTGACAATAAAGACATTGCTTCGCTATTCCATGTTGATGAAGGATGACAAAGCTCTATCTTGCTGGGCTTATGGGCAGCTATACTGCACTTTCAAACCTTCAGACTAGGTGTGGGTCAGCGTGTTGTCAGAGGAAGTTGCACGGCTGAAGAGGAAAGCGAAAATGCGGCATGTTCAACTTTCACTCAAGCTCGGAAATAAGGGGTAAGAATAGAAGCCACTTTTCAAGCGCGCTGTCAGTCCCTATCACAGCCATTGTTACTGTTTAGCTTCTTATATACAGTACCTGATCTTCTAACTTAGGGGCTGACAGAAGAAGTCAGGGGAAGATTCCCCATGGGAATTAACGCAGCCAGGCAGCATTTTTGCACAGGCTGAGAGTGGGCGGAGAATATACAGGGCGATATAAAAAAAAAATAAACAAGAGAGCTCGCGGACGTGCTTCTTCGTCAAGACACCTGCTACAGAGAATGCAATCAAAGCCACAGGATTATAACTAGAAGTATGTATCGCACCTCCGTGCCCTGAAAAATAAAAAGAAAAGCTTACCTGACAGTGTAAAAAGATGAACCATAAGCGAAACCAAACGATTACGGAATCCACCAGCAAATCGAGTTCCAGCGCATGAAAAATGGGTGATTCCACACCGCCGAACTAATTACCTTCTACAGTCATTAAGCTATACAATGCCAATGTTACTAAATAAGCTCAATGTGCCCAGTTTTATTAACCCTGTAATAACTCGCAAAGTTTTGCGTTCAATATTTCTAGAGTGACCTGTGCTTGCATCCTATAAACACAGCTGTAACTTGAGTGCAATGATTGTCTTTGTTGTAATCTCGTGTGCATGTATACGCTAGTCCTTGTATAACGCCTTGATGTATTTTACTCTTACTTCTGCTCTTATATATGTAAATGTATGATAAAATGCGTCTTTTTCAAAATAACAGTACATGCATAACTTTTTTTTTTTACTGTTGTCACTGTAGACTGCCGCCGGCTTTCAGGCCTCGTCAAGCTGTCCCCACAGCTTTTTGCCTGGAAGACCGTCAACATTGCGAAATGTTGAAAACAAAGGTGAATTGAATTGAAATTGAATTGAAAGTCTTATTTTCAAGACCAAAAAATTGTTTTCTCCAGACGCACTGTCTAATTTTAGTTCGTAATCATGACCGGAATGCCAAAGCAACCAAAGCAAGCAAGCGCCTTGTGGAAATTCCTGGAAATGCGTTAAAAGGACATTATGGGGCAGGGCTTCCAGCGGTTAAATCACTTTCGCAGTCATTATGGCTATCTCTTTGCTCTAACGTGTTTAGCGAGCCTAGTGGTAGTTATGTGCATTGCGAAAGTTTCCCTTACTTTAGGACACCAAACCATCAACGCAGAGATAAGCAACGGCTTATGACTAAGCTGGAAGGTTTCATAGCTTAAAGAAAAATAATCTGTCGCGGGAGCAAGGAAAGCTTCAGTGCTAGCCATAAAGTGCTATTTTTATCATCACTAACTATTACACCCAGGTAACCGATTTGCAATGTTGACAGTTTGGGGAACGCATCGGCGAACACGGTGATTACCAGATGATCCAGGAGAGTTGCCTACAGGGAAGGCAGGAACGAAGAGATTGCGGGCTCATTAGGATACGTGCAGGAAATTTAATCATTCAGTTAATTTCGGAGATTACATGCTGCCTGCAAGGAGAGGCTAAAAAAATATAGGTGTCTCCTAAAAAGGCCTAAAGCCCGCGTAACCAAAAAAAAACAGACCAAAATTATTTGCAACGCAACTACATAAAGCGCTGGAAAATGTAACTGTTATGGTGCGCAGTTAGAGTAGGAAGAAAGTGAAATGATCACCGCGTATAAAACGTAAATGAACACAAAGTTGAAGAGGAGACATAGTCACATGCCACCGGTGGAATCTGAACTCATCACCTACCGTGTTTCGTGTGAGCGTGTTTAAGAACAAAGGCCACAGCGGAACAGAGCATTCGGATCGATAGCCTGCGTTGAGGGTACTGCTGGGAACAAAATAAGCAGGAAGGCAGCGTAAACATCGAATGCATCTGTACTTCCTTTTTATACTGGATAAGATGAAGGTTATGAAGAAGGAACATAATTTGAGGGCCGCAGACCCAGTTAAAAACCAGACTTGAGCCAGAATGAGCACGGTGATTTCCAAAAGTGCCTAGGCCACACAGCTCGCACTGCTAGATGTTGGCACAGTGTCCAGAGATGCGCTCCGGTGAAAACCTAGTCATTTATTACGTTTTTACACAGTTGATATACTCCATGGAGTGCACAGACAATATATAACATCTGTACGCCAAAGGAAAGAGAACGCGTTCTGCATCCCTGGTTCCCTAATCCATCCATGCGTTGTATTGTATGCAACGTTTTGGTAATTGTTGTGCCTGTACTCATGTCCGTCCGCCACCACCCACATATAATATGTAGGCAAGGTACAAAACTAAAGGTAGGCAGATCGAAGGAAGCCCTGCGCATATAAAAATAGTCTTAACAGTCTTATTTATTTATAACAACCTCAAAGGCCCCATTAAAGGGGTATTACATGAGGGAGTGGAGTTCAGGGCACATAGGTGATTCGGTGGATTTTTTGGATGATGATGGATCGGAGTGAAATACGACGGTGTTGGGCAAGTCATTCCAGTCCTTTGCGGTGCGGACAAAAATGATGACAGGTGAGTGTGCCTCTTCTTACTTCTTATCTCTTACTTCTTACTCTTCTGACTTCTTATAAGCTTTATTACCTTCGTATAGATATTTATTGTCTTGAAAAGGGTTTAATGGCCATGAAAGAACCAGGCACTGAACGGGCGTCGGCGGTCGTGTTCTAGGCGTCGGCGGTTGTTGTAGAGCCAGCCAGCAGCGCGCGCTCAGCGATAGCACTGCCGCTACCGCGTTGGCACATCTTCGCCGTTACAGTCTATTTATAGTCTATAGACAAAAGTCTACTGAAAGTGTATGGGCATAAATCTATATATTGTCTATAGACTGTCTAAAGGATTTGTATTGCCTTAGACTGTTATCTAGGGTTTGTCTATCAGAGAGTCTATAGACTTTATAGACAGAAGTCTATGGACAGTCTATAGCCTGTTCAAAGGAATGTTTGTAAGGGCGGTATTAATAATACAGGAACCGCCTGAACGATTGTTTCAATCTGCTCGAATAGTTATTTGTAGCCTTCAGCGGAACGAGGACAATGAAGCAAGATGTAAAAAGAACGCGCCAGCCGGTTACGAATAAATTAAACGTAAGGAAAAAGAGTGGATGGCTGGCGTGACTGGAGCGTTGGGAAATACGGGAGTTTCTAACGTGCGTGAGCTTGACCTCTAATAGGGGAAGATGAAAATGGACATCTGTGCCCGAGGAGAGGAGGAAATGGTGCGCCGAGACCTGTTTCATTTCACCACAGCTTGTGCTTCGAGAGCTCTCCCGTGCCACCTGAGATGACTGTATGCGAAAGGAGATTCAGGAAACATGTGCACCCTGAAATACTCGAATATATTGGGCAGTGAACGGTTCGCTCCATGCGTAAGTAAATACGCAACAGCTCTATGACGTCCCAAGTCGTGAAGAATTGGAGGAGGTGAAAATAAAAAGTGGCTTCTTCGAAAATAAATCCCACCAAATAGGGAATACGTTGGGTGAATGAGCGCAGAGTTCTCGTCACGAACGTCATTACTTCCCTTATAAAAAGGGTATAGACAGTCTGTAGGCTTCATATCAACTCTAATGCCTTTTTATAGATATTTTTTATCTATTCATAGTCTGTAGACTGTCTATAGCAAATAGTCTACTAAAAGTGTATGGCCACAAATCTGTCTATAGACTGTCTATGGGATTGGTGTTGCCTATAGATTATTCTCTACGATTTGTCTGTAGGCAGTCTATCGACTTTATAGACAGTAGTCTATAGACTGTCTAAATACATTTTTGCAAGGGTTCGTCGTGCATCACTGCACGCGGACTGTTGCTTCCGGAAGTCTACCGAGACACACATGTGTAGCGATGAAATGCTATACACTCTACTGAGCTGGCAGCTTCTGGCTGCACCGAATTGAGGTGGCGGGCTTCCCACTTTCGAAATATCTTCTTTCTATGTACTTGCGGAGGCTAGAAAAATTTCTTGGCTACGAGAAAATTCTCGACCACAGAAATTATCTGGGGACATCAATCGTAATCGCAGCGGCCTCAAGTTGTTCAAAATGCCGTGTACTTTGCGAATATTTTGACGAATACTGATCCCCTTTTGCGATTTTTGCCATATGTTTAATGCCTATAATGAATCAAGAGCATCAAAATAAGTGTCCTGGTGCGCCTTCTGATGGGTGTCTTACCAGCTAGGCTGCTCTTACGAAGCGCCTTCCTTCTAACACATGCATTGAGTTTATTAATGTGAAGTAAGGGTGAGGGTGCAGTGTTCTTCAGTTGTTAAATCTAATATAGTAATTCTTAAGCTTACATCAGTCCAATGCGTGATTCACTGATAGCGAAATGAACGCAGCGATGACAAAGTGGCTTTAACATCCACTGTGCATGCAGAAGGTACGCGGTTCGATGCCCAGAGCCGCTGTTTGGCTAAAGCAGCCATGCACCACAAAATTGGCAGTGACATAATTTGGATAATCCTGGCATTGGGCCAAAAGCAAGCACGCTTGCTAAGCGTCTGAGGCTCGTTCATGGCAGCTCCGCTACACGCTCGGGACAGCCTAGTTCTGTAGCCACACGACGACGTGGCTATGGCGTGGTATCAAATGGTCTTACGATACCCCCATCGGATGTCATCATGTGGCATCACATCACCCCATCGGATGCTTTTAAGGTCAAAGGTCACCCAAGGTCAAATGTCAACTAAAACTCATGAGTAAAGGCCAGGGGTTGGGCTGTAGGTCGTTCAAGGTTGGTGTGCTGCCTACCCGAAGACTGCTTTACCTAGCGTAGTGAAGCTTTTCGCTTCAAAAATTAGTCATCACTATAATCACCGATTAGTCTTAGGTGGAGCTATGATCCAGGTTAAGTTGATCTGATCTTTTCGTGCCGCAGATGGAAGTTGATGAAGACGACGATGCGCAATGCTCAGCACGAGACTGGTGAAGTTCTGATTGAGATTATGCTGCTCTAATTTGTTCGCGCCGCAGATCACACCACACTGTCAAAGACTACGATGTGCAGTGCACAGCGCGAGAGTGCGTTGCAGTTTAACACGAGGCGTGATCGGCTGCGGGGATAGCATGCAACAAAAACGGCAGCAAAATGGCAGTTTTGTGTCATCTGTAATAGGCGCGGTTGACGTGTCCGCCAAGAAGTTGCTGCGCCATTTGCTTTCGTCAAAACCATCAATTTTGCTTTTCGCCTCCATCGAAACCCAGTCGCCGTCGCCATGGAAAATTGTTTTTTTTTTTGAGAATAGGAAATAGCGCAGTTACTGTTGCACATTACGGTGGACACCCGAATCCCGCCCTAAGGGAATGGATTAAGGAGGAACTGAGGGAAGAAAGGAAAAAAGAGGTGCCGTAGTGGAGGGCTCCGGAATAATTTCGACCACCTGAGGAACTTGCACGGACATCGCACAGCACACGGGCGCCCTTACGTTTCGCCTCCATCGAAACGCACCCGCCGCGTTCGGGTTCGAACCCGGGTACACGGATCAGTAGCCGAGCGCCCTAACTACTGAGCCACCGTGGCGGGTGCAAAGCAGGTCAATGAAATGCATGGAATTGAGCAAAGGTCTAAGGCCTTACGCCCGTGTGCTGTGCGATGACAGTGCGCGTTAAAGATCCACAAGTGGTCGAAATTATTCCAAAGCCCTCTACTACGGCACCTCTCTCTTCCTTTCTTCTTTCACTCCCTCCTTTTTATAACTTCCCTCACGGCGCGGTTCAGGTGTCTGCGATATATGAGACAGATACTGCGCCATTTCCTTCCCCCAATAACCAATTTTCATTTTCATCTTTAACGTGCACGTACATCGCGCAGCACACGGGCGCCTTAGCGTTTCGCCTTCATAGAAACGCAGCCGCCGCGGTAGGGCTCGAACCCGGGTACTCGGGATCAGTAGCCGAACGCGCTAACCATTGAGCCACCGCGGCGGGTGGGCGCGGAGGCTCAGGAATGGGAATAAAGCTAGACTGGCAACTAGACGAAGGACCACAAAATAGCCGCACAGGATGATATTGGACTGGTCCTGCACCATGGTGTGTCTCCCTTGAGATGGTTCGTTTTTTTGTAGCGATAGCTACATTACGGTAGCATTTCGAGCCTTCAGCGTGGCCGCGCGGCCACGGTCACGTGGCTGGTCACATGGTTGGTCACGTGGTGCGTGGCAGCTGCCGGCGGCACGGCGCCGTGGCTGGTCACGTGGTCAGTCACGCGGTCGGTCATGTGACCAGCCACGTGGTTTTTCACGTGGTGCGGAACAGCTGCTGCTGCCGGTGGCGCGGCGCGCCGGCAAAGCCGAGTTGCAACAGCTGTGCGCATGCGCCGTCTCAAGTGGGACGAAGATGAAGGAACGCCCAGCGAAACGGAGCGACGAAAGACTGACTTTGCAATTCAACTAGCAAGTTCTACTCGGCCAGCTGTAGCTATCGCGTCACTTCAGGATTTAACCAGAGCTAAACCACCGCCAATTTTTTCGTCTGGTTCCTGCACTAAGCGTGTGCCAACAAACCCAGCTCTCACTACTTCTGCAACATCAGGAGGGTACACTTTTCTAGAGCCCTCCGCTACGGCGTTTCTATAATTGTCGGTATGCAGTTCTGGGTCGTTAAACCCCACTTTGCACTACCTAATACAAAGATGGCTACAAGTAAGTATCACGTAATGCACGTTGCGTACACGAACGCCACAGAAAATGGACGTTGGACATTTTGGTTTACCACTACACCATGCGCAGATTCCGGCACGGAGCCTACAATGTTACCCAGCCGTCGAAATTAAATGTTGTTGTTACCGAACTAAAAAAACGGCCGTGGCTCAGCTTGGTTAAGCCTGGTGATTGCGAAGCTTCTCGTTCTTCTTCCGTCTCCGTAGCTCGCTGATGCTTCCTCTTTGCATTCTGCCGAGCTGCCTTGTTCGTAGGCACCATCGTAACATCTGGCTGTATGACTGCCTTGGCGAGAGGAGCGGAGCTGTTTTATACAGCTGGTGTGACGCCACTCTGACCGTAGCGCCCCTGGTGAGAGGAGCGGGAGGTAGGCCGCCGTTGGTGGCTACCGCCTCGCCTCGCGACGGCGTGAGATGGGGCCCCGTTTTTACACAGCTGGTGTGACGTCACAGCGATCGTAGCGCCCCTGGTGAGAGGAGCGGGAGTTAGGCCGCCGTTGGTGGCTACCGCCTCGCCTCGCGACGGCGTGAGATGGGGCCCCGTTTTTACACAGCTGGTGTGACGTCACTCTAGGTCACGTGGTGTGACATCACGCAGCGAGGTCACGCTAAAGGTCAATGGTGCCTACCACCGCCTCGCCACGGAACGGGCTGAAGTGCGACCTAAAGTAGTATTGCTTCGCAATAATAATGAAGAAGAATGTGCAAGGGTGGTGGCTGCGGTGGTATTTATTTGCAGCGGAAAGAAAGAGCAAATCACTGAGTACAGTGTGGGACTTTAAGCCCAGGGCCCCAATTGCTTCAGCTGCTGCTCATGCCCGGCGAACCAGCCGGAAACTGACTCGGCACTTGCGAGCTAGACAGGGCGGCTTCTTAGGTCTCCAACGTGAGATAGATTATAAATGGAAGCTCGGGAAGAGCTGTACACGCCCAGGTGACGTGAAAGAGGCACAGGGAGGCCCTGCAGTGAGGGCACAGAGCTTGACGTTATGAGGTGTCGGGAGTGTTCATTGGGGAGGCGGCGGTAACTACCACTTGAGCGAAGATGTTGTGCGAATCTCATATCGTGAGTACGCTAACAGCTCAAAGCTGCTCCCACTACAGGCATACTTTCGATGATGGCACATAAGTTGCTCGCCACATGAAGGGCTTTACGGGGAAACCGTACTTGTTACGCGCGAACTTTAAAACTCCCTCCTACTGAGACGAGCCTTATCTGTATTTTTAATTGCAATGGTGTAGACTTCGAATCGCAGTGGTCTGCGCCTGTTATGAAACATTAGCTGGTGGTGGTAAAAACGTTTATTTCCTCTGAAAAGAGGGAGTTACATGGAGGGTGCTCTGGAGTCAGGCTTAGTGCCCTTCCCCTTACAATCACTAGGTGGAGTCCCTAGTACGGGACCCCAGTGGCTTCCGCTGCCGCCATAGCTCGTTCGACCATCGCCTTTTGGGCTTTCAGGTCGCAACAGGCGAGTAGGGTCGCCTCCCAGTCCTCCCGGGTGGGGTTTGGGTTTGGAGTAAAAGCAGGGTTGGAGGGGCACGCCCACACCATGTGGTAGAGGTCCGAGGACCTCTCCCCACAGTGCGGGCACTCCCCGGAGAAGGCAGGGTCAAAGTGCTTTAGCGAGGCCGGGCACATCATGGTGTTCGTGACAAGGCGGAGGAACAGGCGTTCCTCCGCTCTCGTTAATCCTTTACACGGGTGGGGGTACAGTTTATGTCTATCTTTGTATAATTGCGTTATTTCCTTGTAAGTGTAGGTCGGCGTGGCTTCCGCTACTTCTTCAGAGGAGGCGGGGGACGAGGTTGCCCGGTTAGAGAGCGCGCGGGCGGCTGCATCTGCTGCCTCGTTTCTTCCTAGCCCCGAGTGGGGCGGAGCCCAGACTATGAAGCGGTGGGATGGACCTCCTACGTACGAGCTGTTTTGCAGTAGCCGGTAGGCCAGGTACGGGACCCAGCCATGTTGGACGTTCCGACACGCCCCTCGCGAGTCGGTTATGATTGTTTTGGAATCGGAGTGTGTTGCCGCTAATGCGATGGCGACTTCCTCTGCTTGAGTGACGCTTCCGGCTTTGAAGGTGAGCCCGTTCACCGTTTTGGACTCGTGGATCACTGCCGCCGTGTACCACCCGCCTTGGTGCGGGCCGGATGCGTCCACGTAGTATACCCGGGTTTCCTTCCGTAGTGGTGAGCTAAGGCCTCTGCCCTGGCCCTGCGTCTACCCTCGTGGTCGTCCCTGGACATCTTAATTGGGAGTGGTCTTACGTGCAGGGCGTAACGCCACTCCTGAGAGAGTCTTACTCTCTCCTCGGTTAGAGTCGTGTGTTCTATGTGCAGACGGGCTAAAAGGCGGCGTCCTGACGGCGTCTGCGATAATCGCGTGTATTGACCTGTGAGGTGGGCTTCTCTAAGTTCATCGAAAGAGTTCGTCATACCCAGACCTTGGAGTCTCAGGTTAGACGTGGTTATCGGGAGGTCGAGGGCCTTCTTCGCCATTTTGCGTATTATCACCTCGATGATGTTCTGGTCGTGTTTGTTGAGGCGGAGATAGGGGGTCGAGTACAGGATTCTGCTTGTTACAAAGGCATTGGCCAGCCGCAAGGCGTCTTTGCTTCGCAATCCCCCTTTCTTGTTCGAGACTCTGCGGACCATTCGGCCCACCTGATCTCCCACCTTCTTTAGTTTGTCAAGTGTGGTCGTCGCCAGCCGACGCTGGTGGATGAAAAGACCTAGGACTCTAATTTCTTTTCTTTCGGGTATCGGTTCCGATCCAAGTCTCAATTCTATCTTGTTTGTGCATTTTTTGTTGGGGCGAATGTGCACGAATTCGGATTTTTGAGGGGAGCAATGAAGGCCACATCTTTTCGCGTACTCGTTCACCGCGGTGGCCGCCTCCTGCAGGCTGGCCTCCATTTCACCGAGAGAGCCCTGCGTGGCCCAAATGGAGATGTCGTCCGCGTACAGCGCGTGCTGCACACCCGGGCTGGAGCAAAAAATCGAAGTCCGAAAAATACCAGAATCCAAAAAGTTGCCTAACAGGTGTAGTAACTGCATCCCTGGCGCTGCTTACCTGTAGAGCTTGCCATGGCCCGCTCGAGCAAGCTTCGAATGAGTTAATTCGATCAGAGAGAGTTATTTATGTTCTCATATCGGGCGACCGCCTAGATCAAGCGTATTCGCCTTCCACACCTCATTGTCAACGCTAGTGGTTTGTTGAGCGATGTTATGCGAAAGACTGAATTTGCGGAACATTAACGCTTGAACTTCTCTAAAAAGTTATAACATGGGCTGAGCGAGCATCTGAGTTTAAGCGCCGGAAACAGAGGCGGAGTGATAACTAGAAAGATTACTAGAAGCAGGATAGATAGAAGCATGTTAAATTGGCGAAAATACATGCTTCGTTTCTCGCATAGTGTCCTATTTAGTGAGCTCTGATTGGCTTAGAGCAACAAGACGTGTATATTAATTGCCGCAGACGTAAAATCTAGCCTCGTTCAGTTTCATTCTTCATTTCTGATAAATCAGTACCTGATTAGCTGCATTATTCCTGCTAGGGTTCCTCAACTTCATGTAGCCAGGCGTCATGTACTGCTACTTACAGCAGTAGTCGTTTTTAGAAGCCGGCATGTAGTGGTACCTGCAAGTCGACCACCAATGAGCCAGTAGCAGGAGCAGGGGAAAACGTGGTCGTCTCTCCAGCTGCGCGTGCGACTCAACTCAACTCTCAAGGCCTTAAGGGGTGAGCTCCCTAAGATATCTTTTCGCTGTGAAACACAGCTTATTGCACTGTTGTGCCAAAAATATAAGCGCCACTTAGGCAGAGCGGCTAAGGCGTTCAAGTACGAAACCCGTTGTGACTGGCTCGGACGCAGACGGGGATTTCGATTGAGGGGAAAAATGCAAGAATGCGTGCGTGTTCAGAAATGTGTTTGAGTGTTGAAAGTACATGAAATAATCGAAATTAGTCTCGATGTCTTCCCTTCTGCGCCTGTAATAACTTCGCACGTACGCTCGAAATGATATTCTTCATATCTAACGCGACGTCTTCAATGTTAGTAGATGACGGCGCTACTCATTGGCTCGTTGAGCAGTAGTTACTGCTCTGCCAGGTTTGTTTTCTCAGCTATATTCAAAATTTGGGCAGCGCTAAACAGTTGATCTAAATGTCGAAAAGGACGTTGGAGTCTGCTAGCTTTTTTTCTGCTCTCCTTTTTTTTGGTTTTTCTGGCATTCCCTTGGTTTTTCTGCTTTCATCTCTTAATTCTGTTTCCATTAATTATTTAATTAATATGTTTTTATTTAGTTATTTCTTTAATTGTTCATTCACGTGTGAGTCGTCAAACTCGGCACTCCCACCATCACAACCTGGAACCAATCTTTGCACGTACTAACAGATTTAAGAATTCTTTTTTTCCACGCACTGTCACCCAATGGAATGCACTTCCAAGAGATGTTTTTTTCTGCTGATAATGTAACAGTTTTTGAAGCAAGAGTACGAAAAACCCCGGGTCGATTTTTTCCTTCACTGATTGCTGATTCACTTTTTCCCCTTTCTATAGTTTGCACTGCATCCTATTCGTTTTATATTTTGTGATTGCTTGGTAATGGTCGCGCTGAAATGAATTTTTCTTGTATTGGCCTCCCTGCTTGATCTTAAATGACTGCAGTATGTTTTAAATAAATAAAATAAATAAATAATATAATCACTGTGACTGAGGAAGAGATGGAGTCTATCTACAGCCACCGAAGGCCCGTTTCTAAGGAAAGGGTACCCTTCGCGAATATAGACGAAACAGTGGTGTCGCAACTTCAGCTGGTACGCGCTTTGAAGATCTTGAGGAGCCCATAACGACTGCGGACTACCCGTAGGGTCCACGGCATCGGGAGTGCAACGAAAACCAAACAGCACACCGTCTTATGTATTGCAGTTGTGCGCCTAATGGCCTGGGAACAATTAAAAAAAAATTAGAGGGCACACTTAAGCTCCCTTTTAAAGGAATGAACATATAGCGTATTCGGTTAGGTCAAATATATGCAGGTCATTCTCTACTTCACATACATGGATCCCTGGGAGTCCTCATATCCCTCCTGGCGCAGTGGTGCAGCGGTTAAGGGATGCGCCACTGCCCTGCGGCGGCAGGGGCTCCGAGCGGTGGGCCTTGTGCGACCCTGGTTGCTCTTCCGAAGAGACCAATCATTAATTTAACTGCCACCTGCCACGGTCGGCAGTTTGCGCCCTATCCGGTGGTCTGGTTTTGATGACGTCGCAAGGTCACGTGACCTAGGTGGCCCACCTGCCTCCTAGGTTGTTCTCTCGGCACAACCTGCAAGAGTCATGCTCGTGATTTTTCGCTCAAAACGCCTACGCCGACAACACCAACACCAGATTTTGTGGTCAACGGACCTTTAATGCTACCGCTTCAAAAGCATTGCACCTGCCTGCGGGCGCATAATGCACTAAAAAGGACATCCAAAACACACGCCTATGTACGCTTGATTGTGTGCGTCGTGAGGTACAGTCAACGTACACAAACTCACAGTGACCTCGCTAAATCAGAAATTAACTGCATATTGTTGAGCATCAACCTAAACATATCTGCAAAACATTGACAAAACTCAAAGGTATTGATGTAAGTTCAGAACAAAGGGAATAAAAGACGGGGCGCCAAAACACGTCAGCTAGGGATGAACCAGTGGAAGAAATTAGGAAAAAAAGAGCAGGCCGGCGGGACAGGGGCGAAAGCAGATTAGAGCATTCCTGACATGCCAGAGCTTCAGCTTTCAGAGGACAAACAAAAATATGGCCGCGGCTTCGAAAGAGGAGAGGACGAAGTGGTACCCGGGTGACGGCTTTTCAGTTTACCAGAGCGTGCGCCCTTTGAGAGCCGCGTATTGTCACCGAAGACTGCTGCGAACGAGGCGCTGGTGGAAGCGAGGGCGCAAGCATTTACTTGCAGGTTCTCGGAAGTGAACGGGCTCCTCCTTGAGCAAGTACATACCACATCGCTTTCTTACTGCCCGCTAGGAAAGAGAAAAGAAAAAGAACACCGAGACGAGATCTTAAACTGGAAGGTGCGCCAAATAGGAAGGAACATTGGCGTTCAAAGAACGCTGGTGTCTTCCAGGAATGGCGCAGTTCCTTCGCTCTGCATTCCGGCCGTGCTGGCAGTTCTGAAAGCGCTCCGATGCACAGAAAACTTGCCTTGTGCGAAATAGTCTGAAATATAGTGCGTGCATACTTTCTCCACGGACACACTGCAAACCCTCTCCCCATTTATCTTTTCAGAATGGGCGACCTTTTGTACCACACGCAGACTGGCTGACAGTGAACATTCACTTGAAAATGGAGAAAATCTGTGCAGGAATCATACGCTCAGATTCATAGCCTCGTGCAAAATGTGCCTCGGCTTGGTTGTTGGGAGAGTGAAGTGCAATAGATGATCTTAGTACATAATCCACTGGTATGGTTAAGGTTTGAAGTTATATTTAGGATTTGTTATTTTTGCTTACGAATAACTTGAGGTTTTCAAACTGGCAACATTGTTAACAGTTGATTGGTCTGCTCTTACAAGAGGCCGGTAAAAACACTTCATTAGGAGAAGCTTCCTTCCATCAGTAGACATTAATCGGCCTGTGCTCTTCCGCACGTGTTGGTGAGGTGGATCTCGGTCAGAAAATTTTTGATAAGCAATAATCCAAAAGAGTCTTTATACCAGACCACCATAGCTTATTTGTAGTTGATTGCAATAGATGCGGTGATAGAAGACCTGCGGTAGTTAGTCTATGAGGGCTACGGCAACGGCTGGTCGACCCAAGCCTGCCATTCCTTTATCGATGACGATTCCATAGGCTCCGGCTTTCAACCTGACGAGACTGCTGTTATCGGAATAAAGTGCATCCAAATTCTTACTGCCCTCCGTCTTCCCTTTGACCGATGCATCGCGGTTTATTATTCTGGTAACGTTTTTATATCTTACTAATGCAGACAGAGATATCGTCATTTTTACAGCGTTAGCCACCTAGTCCTCATTTGGCGACAAAGCCTTTGGCCAGTGTGTCCGCGTGAAGCCTGCTCCACACCGCAAAATAGCAGGATAAGCGGTTCGGGGAACTTTCCTAGAGGTGCCTTCTCCGGAACACTCTTCATTTGAATAATGACGACGATGATGATTTCAACGAACCAAGGCTGAAGTCGGGAGTCTAAGTTCAGTTTTATTCTGCAATCACACCGACCAACCCAACTGAGGACCCAAGGGGGCAATGTTCGTTTTATGACTCAGTGCTCAGTGCGTCCTGCAAGTGACTCCAAGTCTCGCTGCTGGCTGCGCTCTTTATCCACTCGCTAACCGAGTGACGAATTCTTCACGAGTTTTTTTTTATCCCCGCTTAGAATGCGGCCTCAGCGGCGGGAAGCGGCCCACATGTTCCGAGCAATGCTTTATCACAACGCTCCCAGCAGCGTAGCGTTCTCCCAGAACTTTTCCACGATCACATACTAGCGCGTGCTGTTGCAGGCATAACATCGCGCATAACACGCACACACACCCAGTTCTGCATACAGTACCACATGGAAATGCGCAAGCATCGCACACACACGAAGAAATCAGAATATGGATCTACGGTTCAGGAAGGAGACTGCGTTACGCGTTGCACAAGCGTTTGTGGTTCGAAAGGTTTCTGCGTACGCAGAGCACACGTTACTCCGCGCTATGTTCTCACTCATGCGAGAAAGATCTGTTCGCTCCTCCGAAAAGCACACGCATACAAAAAAAAGATTATGAAAGTGCGCAGCACGAAGCAAACCTTTCGCCATCTGGCGGTATTCCAAACGATTGCGTTTGCACGCCACAAAGCGTGCAAGATAATCGATGCTATCCCAACAAGAGCAACCGTTACATCTCTCGCTCAACTACAGTGATGAACACGTAGTTTTTTTGCATGCGGTGTTGTTTTTATTTCTTTTCGTTCTCCGTTGTTAGGTTTCATTTATGTCCAGTAGGGTCTTCATGAAAGGCAGCTTCACTACTAAGCGTTTGCTCGAGGAAATTAGTTGCACCGTAGGTTCTTATTTCCATCGTGACATGAAAAGTTTGCGCATGCGCCTGTGCGATAAGTGTAAAAACGCATGCGTTGCATTTAGATAAAAGGGCGAAAAATCGGTGGGTCACTTAAGCTCCGCCTTAAGCGTTATGAAGAGATACCGCAATGGGAATCCATTCTCATAACATGTCATTCTCTACATTCATGGACCCCTAGGAGTTCGCATACCACTCCTGGCGCAGTGGTGCCGGAGTTGAGCGATGCGCCACTGCCCGGCGATGGCAGGTGCTGCCAGTGGTGGACCTTGTGCGCCCCAGGCTGCTCTTCCCGAGCGACCAATCATTAATTTAACTGCCACCTGTCATGGCAGGTAGTTTTCTATCCGGTGGGCAGGTTATGATGACGTCGCAAGGCCACGTGACCTAGGAGGCCCACCTGCTTCCTAGGCTGCTTTATGGTGATCACCTGCGAGAGCCATGCCCGTGATTGTTCGCTCACAACGCCAACACCGACAACGCTGACATCAGATCTTCTGGAAAACGAGACCTTTAACGGTGTCACGTTAAAATGATGCAATACCATGCAAAATTACATCATATGCTGTACCAATCAAAGGACGTCGGTTGAAATCAAGCAAAACTATGGAAAGTCAAGATAAACCATTCAATATCAGGGCTAACCATGGTAGCACATGATAATTCGTGATTAGTCTCAGGCTAAGCCACCCATGGTTTTTTTATGCGGTGATAGAAGGTATTTAAACAATTTTCTCACATTCTGTAGGAATAAATTAACTCGACAGAAATGCTTGGGAGCAAGACGATGGTTAACCCGAAGTAAACAAATGCACTGGCAGTAATACAACGTGATGCGGGGCATCTGCGTTGAGAGTATTGAATCAGTTTACCGTTGTGCTTTTGCATTTTGTTTCGCCTTCGCTTTTTTTGTTCTAGTGTGGCGTGGACTTCTCGTGGCCGCTGGAGTTTGCAGGGTGGACGTTGGTGTCTTCTGGACCGTGAAAGTGGCAGGGTAGGAGGCGCAGAGGCCTACTGGAGGGTGGTGGCGGCATCACGCGACAGACGAACACATTTGACCAGTGTGATGGTAGTAATGCTGACGTATCAAACTTTGAAATCAGTGTTTATATTCTCGGACAAAAATTTTGAAAATTGAAAAATTGTAAGACACTGTTATGGAAATATTGAAGGTAATGGTTTCTTCTTATGATATGTAGTAAAGTCTTTCTTTAAAAAATGTTTCCGTCGATCTCAACGAAAAGTTAAGACCGCATTAGAAAATCAGTGGGGCAGACTTTTGACGATAGCGAAAACGTTAATAGAAAAAAAAGCAAGAGTGCCGTCGTATGATCATCGGCTATATTACTGTTATAGTGAAATCTTACATTATATGAAAAAATGGTGTGAATTAATGGTTTCGCGCTGAAAGATGCTTTTACACAGAATTGTTTGGTATGTTTGCGGCATATTCAACTGTCAATTGCCTAGTGAGGTGGTCCAACTAAATATGCGAAAGCTATTACAACAACAACAACAACAACAACAACAACAACAACAACAACAACAACAACAACAACAACAACAACAACAACAACAACAACAACAACAACAACAACAACAACAACAACAACAACAACAACAACAACAACAACAACAACAACAACAACAACAACAACAACAACAACAACAACAACAACAACAACAACAACAACAACAACAACAACAACAACAACAACAACAACAACAACAACAACAACAACAACAACAACAACAACAACAACAACAACAACAACAACAACAACAACAACAACAACAACAACAACAACAACAACAACAACAACAACAACAACAACAACAACAACAACAACAACAACAACAACAACAACAACAACAACAACAACAACAACAACAACAACAACAACAACAACAACAACAACAACAACAATAATAATAATAATAATAATAATAATAATAATAATAATTACAATGCACAACACTATGTGCAGTATTTAAGGATCTTTGATCGGAATTTTTTTTATTGAGCATCAAACCAATTTTCTATGTTGAGCACCCGGGCCGTACTGCGGCGACACCCCGTACTCCCATTCACTGCAATGTACGCAGCTACCGGCGCTAAGTAGCCTAAGAACTAGCACTTAACTGCACAAAAGCTATGGTGTGCTGTGTTTGGCTGATTTTCTTGAGGACACGGTCGTCGAAAATTACAGGATTGCATTTAAAGATGCACTAAAGAGGAATCTGAACTCGTCTTTACCGCGGGAACTCGATCTACACGTTCCCAGCATTCTTAGAAACTCCGAATTGTTGTCCTGTGCAGCCAATTGCCTTAATCAAATCGGATTAAGCGTCCCGGCTCGCGCCTTTTTTTTCGAACTCAACGCGGTAGGTAGGCGGAGTCAACCAATGCTATATTCTCTGCGACTGAAAGTGTTTATTCATGGAAACCTAAAAAACAAAATAAAAGCGAAAACGAAGCCGCCACGGCACTGGCTGACGCGTTGGTTGACACCGCCTACCTACCGCGTCAATTAAAAAAAGGCGGGAGCCGGGAAGTTTAATTCGATTTAGATTAGGCAAATCGGCCGCACAGGACAATAAGTCGGAGTTTCTAAGAATGCTCGGAACGCGTTGATAGAGTTCTTGCTGCAAAAAGACGAGTTCAGATTCCTCTTTAGTGCACCTTTAAGTCTGCATAAGAGCGCAAATGAGAACGCCTTTCCCTTTCCTTTCCTACTCCCTCCATTTCTGGATTTAAAATTTTTAATTTTTGTGTTAGTTTTTATGTATTTCTGTTTTTAAGCTTATTTTTCATTTTTTTTTCGAGTGTTTATTGCTTTTATGTTCTTCATTTGCTTTGGTTCTTAATTTTTATTTTAATTTTTATTATATATCGTTACATATATGTTGCCAATAACAACTGTTGCTTAATCAGATTTTACATTTTTTTTCTTTTATTTACCACGCAACTTAGGACTGACTGTTCGTGCGGACAACTTCCGTCTGCAACTTCCGCCCACGCCACTCATGAGCCAAGAAAGGCTTTCGCCTTAGAAAGAAAAACGAAGCAGCCTCGTCGTAGCAGGTCGTAGCAGGTTTTACTTTAAATATTCTTCTGTTGTTTCAAGTGATACATGTTTTAAAAAATCACGCTTGGTGCTAAAGTATTGTCGTAATCTCCTATGGAAATTTCTTTGGCTATGTCACTACACCTTGGCCAATCCCTAGCGTAGGTATGTGGCATGCTTACTGAGGTAAAGAAGAAGAAGTAGCAGGTGACTAATGGCACCCCGAGTGGTAAATCGAGAGGCGGACATGTTATGGCTGCAGCCTCATCCCTCGCCGCAAACGCTGTCGAGTTCAGCTCCCGTTTTCAGGGAGAGCCCCACCATCGCTGCGAGTGTTCCTCCTCGTTAAGAAGGAAGAGCTCTGAGCCTGCCCTTCTGACAGGAAGCGCACTTTGCGGCCAGGTAGCCAGCCAAGTGAAACCCCTTCCGAGGGATCCCGCCGTGTACTATGAGTGAAATGGAGGTGATAATAATAATAATAATAATAATAATAATAATAATAATAATAATAATAATAGTCATCTCAAGTCAAGTCATCTTTATTTCAACATCACAAGGATGCTAGGGGCGCAGCCAAAAAGCCTATTAACGGCTTGACGAGGGGCTGCGCCCCTTACAAAAACTTGGTAACTTCGGCGTATGAGTTGACTTTGCAATGAAATATAATTTTAACAGAAACAACAGGGCGAAATGGCACTTTCATATAATGTTTAACTAAATACTGTAGAAAAGGTGACATACGATTGCGGCAAGGAAGAAAAAACATACACGCAGTGTGGAAAACATATTTACAGAAATGCACACTTTCAGTGAGGTAATAAAAATAATAGCGTTATCTGCACACTGTAACTATTGAATTGTGTTTAGAAGAAGAGGCAAGGTGTAACTAATGCTCTGCCGTCCGTAATTTGTTCGGGTTTCTGGAATGACGAAATGATTTTTTGTACGAGTGCTGTAATTGTGAGACTTGCGTTCAAGTCTGTAGAGTTCCTTGAAGAAGATAGCTGTGTTTATGGCTGTAGTCCTGTAGCGCCTTAATAAAGTTTGTTCATATTGCTGCGGGATAGGAATTATATTCAATTTACAAAAAATCGCTTCTGTTGGTGCGTCTCGAGAAACGTTGACGATGATTCTAAGGGCTCGTTTTTGTAATCTATGAAGCTTGCTAACATTCGAAAAGGTGGTGGTCCCCCAAACCAAAAAGCAGTATCCTATAACAGAAGAAAATAGGGACTGAAAGATAATTTTTTTTACAGATTGCGGTAAGCAATACCGAAGCCTGGAAAGAATACCCACTACCTTAGCTATTTTGATAATCGTAGTATCTACATGTTTATTCCATGATAAATGTTCATTAAAATACACTCCAAGGCTTTTAAATTCCGGGACGAGCTCAATTTTTACCGAACCTAGCCACAGCGATAATCCCAGGAAATCAATGATCCTATTTTTGGGACGGAAAAGCATTGCTTTGGTTTTTTTGGTATTAATTTCCAAGGAGTTAATGGCTGTCCATTCATGGAGGGAAAGCAAACACTGATTCGCCTGCCCAAAGAGATCATATATATTAGTTGATTTAAAAAATAGGCTGGTGTCATCAGCATACATTAAAAATGTGCATTTGTTATCTAGACTAGTAACATCATTTATGTAAAGATTAAATAGCAGTGGACCCAATATGCTGCCTTGAGGAACACCAGCTCGTAGAGCCTGTATATCGGAAAGCTGATTGTCAATCTTGACCTGCTGACAACGGAAGGTTAAGTAAGATCGGATTAACTGAAGAAAGACGCCCCGAAAACCGTATATGTCTAGCTTGGCTATTAAAGTCTCATAGTTGATCCGGTCGAACGCTTTTGAAAAATCAACGAATATGCCCAGAACAAGCTCCCTCTTTTCAAATGATTCCAGTATTAATTCTTTCTGCACAAGAAGGGCGCTCTCTGTTGACCTGCCTTCTCTGAAACCATGCTGACATGTAGTTATTACGTTGTGTTTTTTACTAAAGCTAGCAATACGTTTAAACATCACCTTTTCTAGACATTTTGAGAAGACGGGAAGTATCGATATTGGACGATAGTTAGAGAGGTCGTTTCTGTCACCGCTTTTATAGATAACAGAAACCCTAGCCATTTGCATCCGCTTTGGGAATACTCCGTTTTCTAGGCAGATATTGAATATGTACTCTAATACTTGGCTGATAATATCAATGACATATTTAAAGGGTTGCACCTGGAAGCCATCTATATCACGAGACCTGCTATTACGGAGGGTTGCGAAGTGACTTTGAATCTCATGCTTATCTGTCGGCGACAGAAACGCAGTTTCAGTGGTACGAAATTTTAGATATTCTGCAGAGCGTTGATCATGAGCACTCCTCACAACTGAAATAAAGTGATCGTTGAAGCGATTGGCCAGCTGCCTTCCGGATAACGCGCAGTCGCCTATTTTGATCGATGTACAAGTTTGGGGGTCTCTTTGAGGGTTTAAGATATTGTTAATTTCCTTCCAAACAAGATCGCTTCGTCTTACTGTATTGGAGTTGAATAGCTTATTCATGTAATCTTTCTTTGCTTGGCGAAGAAATGATGTTACCTGGTTTCTGAAATTTTTAAAAGCTTTAAGGTCATCGGGAGCTCTTGAAGAAAGGAAACGGCTGTAGAGTTTGTTTTTCTTTGTTATCATTTCGAGGCAGTCTCTGTTGATCCACGGTTTACGAGCTTTCCTTGACTTTTTGCAAGTTCTTTCAGGAAAGCACTCTAAATATATGCTTGTAATTATCTTTATGAAAGTATCATACGCTAGATCTGGATCATTAATTTCGTACACGCACTTCCAGGACACTTCCTTAAGTTTGGCTCTGAATAGTTCTAAGGTATCTGTGTTTATCGTTTGGTATGTTTGAACTATTTGCTTCTTTCGTTGACGCTTGTTTGCACGATCAGCAAAGAGAAAAATTGGTAAGTGATCACTCAGTTGAGCACAGATTACACCAGATTGTGTGAATGTACATTGGTGATAAAAACATCGATAGATGAGCCTGTATGCATTCTTGTTGGCTCCAAGATGACGTTTCGAAAACCGTTACAATCCAAAACCATATTTAATTCACGCTGTTCATGAGATGAAGTTAAAGAATCTATATTGATGTCGCCACCTAATATCAGGTTCAGCCCATTGTCAGTTATCCAGGACAAAAAATCGTCAAGAAACAAAAGAAAAGAAGACACATTTCCACCGGGAGGACGATAAACCACTGAAAACACATCTGAGCCACAGCGATAAGAAAGTATTTCGTAGTCGTCGACTACCATGGAGAAACGAGGAATAACACAGCCATTAAAAGATTTGTTTAACATTAACATCACACCACCTCCTTTTTTATTAACTCGATGCTGGGAAAATGTATTGTGATCTTCGAGGGTTAGAACTTCTTCATAGTCTCGATACCAAGTTTCTGTTATCATAATTACATCAAATGAGAATTTTAGCGACTTGAGAAAAGTAAAGACCTCATCTTCTTTGTTGCGTAATGACTGAGAATTCAAATGAAAGAAAGAAGTGACATTTTTGTTTTTCGAATGTAAATTAGAAACATCAGCGGGCAAGAAGAGCTGCTTGGCCATGGTGAAGTGGAACAAAATCAACGGGAAACGAGCTCTCCTTAAACTATTTTATCTAGGTCACCTACACAGGCAATGCGGATCGCATCGGACAATTCATCCTTTCTCGCGAAAATGCGTCCATTTCTCGTCCAGACGAATTTCCATTTTTTTTCCTTTTTTCGAGTGACAGTCATTCCCAGCAGTTTTTTCAATGTGGGGCAAAGGTGCTCGTTAACATAAATTGCTGCACGAGTCCGGGACGGGCTGCCGTTTGAGTCACCTTCGGAGTTAGAATTGCCATCGGCAGCGCTTGCCTGTGCAACTGTTTCAAGGTGAAGACTGTCAGTGGTAATCTTTGATTGTCGGGCTTTATCAAGTACAGCATCACGCTTTGACCGATTTCGGAATTGTACGATAATGTTTGGGCATGGGTTATTCTTTGTCGGGACTCGATGACAAATTTCTATATCCTGCATTGTTATCGGCTCCTTGATAGCTTCGCCAACTTTCAGAAGTATCTCTGGCAGATGTTCGTTCTGATCAAAAGGAAGACCCTTGATTTCCACATTTTTTTGCCTTGAATATTGTTCAAGCTCAGTTAGGCGCTGCTCATAGCTAGTTAGCAGTTTTTTCAAAGAAACCTGCTCAGTGGACAGTGCTGCATTTTCAGCTTTCAACGCCTTGTTTTCCTCTTTTAGAGCAGAGTATTCAGCCTTCAGATCATCAAACTGGGAGCTACAATATTCGACGCTTGTAGTCAGTTCTCGATGGTCTTTGCGGAAATCTCTTTCGATTGCGCTTCGCAATGCAGCAATGCCCTTCTGAAATTCATCTCTCAGTTCATCCCGCAACTTTTCAAGTTCCCGCGGCATATTATCAAACACACTTGACTCAAATGCACTTGGCAGCGGAAACAGCAACAAGCAAGATTATTGGGGCTAATAAACAGCAATAAATCAGACCTGTGAATAGCAGAAGATGCGTATGAGCCAACAGCCTCTGTCGCCGCCGCCGCTACCAAGTGCTGGCTGGGGCTTGTTGCGGGGCTTTTATATCTTTTCTGGGGCCTGGCGGTGAAGCTTGGAAGCGTCAGTCTTGCGCATGACAGTTTCTTCAGCGATGCCAAAGCAGTCGGTCGGTCGGTGGGACAGGTGATAAGGCGCACAGCATGCAGTGATCGACGATTCCTGTGAATAGCAGAAGATGCGTATGAGCCAACAGCCTCTGTCGCCGCCGCCGCTACCAAGTGCTGGCTGGGGCTTGTTGCGGGGCTTTTATATCTTTTCTGGGGCCTGGCGGTGAAGCTTGGAAGCGTCAGTCTTGCGCATGACAGTTTCTTCAGCGATGCCAAAGCAGTCGGTCGGTCGGTGGGACAGGTGATAAGGCGCACAGCATGCAGTGATCGACGATTCCTGTGAATAGCAGAAGATGCGTATGAGCCAACAGCCTCTGTCGCCGCCGCCGCTACCATAATATAATAATAATAATAATAATAATAATAATAATAATAATAATAATAATAATAATAATAATAATAATAATAATAATAATAATAATAATAATAATAATAATAATAATAATAATAATTGGTTTTTGGGGAAAGGAAATGGCACAGTATCTGTCTCATATATCGTTGAACACCTGAACCGCGCCGTAAGAGAAGGGACAAAGGAGAGAGTGAAAGAAGAAAGGAAGAGAGAGGTGCCGTAGTGGAGGGCTCCGGAATAATTTGGACCACCTGGGGATTTTTAACGTGCACTGACATCGCAGAGCACACGGGCGCCTTAGCGTTTTGCCTCCATAAAAACGCAGTCGCCGCGGTCGGGTTCGAACCCGGGTACTCCGGATCAGTAGTCGAACGCCCTAGCCACTGAGCCACCGCGGCGGGTGAAATGGAGGTGGCTGCGCCGTTAATTTCGCCGCAGCCAAGCGAGTCAGCTGGTCGTTCTCGTTCACCTGGAGCAAATGAGCAAAGTTCGTGTAGCCAAAGTTTGTGCAGAAATAAATCTTCCGTTTTTCCATCCACCCTATGTCACTTCCACATTGAGCAGTTTGGGCGCATAATTAAATAAATTATATAACAATGGGCTGAACGCACAAATTCAATTGCGCATGAGGCATTCGCTAAGCGAGTAGCCGAGGTCCAACGAGCATTCAGCTAGACGCATGCAACGGTATAGATCGTTAAGCAAACTAAGCTAGTAGCGGCTTAAGCATTTGGGTGAACCTTCAGCACCGCTGAATATTGCCACGGTACTTCGGAGGCAGTAATGCGAGGACTGCATAATTTTCCAGAAATAGGCGCATTCGTGCAGGCGACGAATTCTGCTACGAACGCGAAAAAAAAAGGTGGCAACATCCAACCCAGTCCTCGCAGGAAGCAAACCACGATCTTCGCGCTCAGCGCTGCGCGGAGGTTTTGAAGCGAAAGCTTTACTAAGCCAGCCAGCGAGCCATTTCGGCTCGTCGCGCCGTATGCCGTATGTCAGCTGTGGTGTTGCCTAGCAACGCCGCAGCCGCGCTCCAAAAGATGGCGCCACCTTCGACGCCGCTGCCGTCGCTGCACCAGATGTGCTCCACTGGGGTAGAGGGAGAGGCGGTGTCGCCTCGCGGGGGGTATATGTTGTCACAAAGTGGTGACTGCAGTCCGGAGAGCAGAAAGGCGGCGAAAATGGTGTCTAAATGAAAAAAAAAACTTTATTTGGGCTGACTTGCGCCCACAGTGGACTGAATCACTCGCCGGGTCTGCATCAACAAGCGTGCTCGGCGGTCGTCGAACTGAATGCCCGCCGCTCTCGGCCGCGCTCAATTTAAAGCATATAGCGAACTTTCGAGATAAAGCATGCAAAGTTACTAGAACATTCCGGAACACCGTAGAATCAGCTCTGCCTGGCTGCGATCAATCGAGATAAATCTAGTCGCGTATTGCGTCGCAAACAAAGCGCTAAAGTGGCGTGGCGGCAGATTTGAAGAACAAACCGTGCAAAAATTGGCGGCATTATTCCCCTCCCAAAGAAGCATCAACCCGATCCATTGAAACAAAGAATGCGACTAGCAACAGATAAAACGGATCATGCGAAAATAAACAAAGAGTGTGTAAATGCAGCGTCCTTTAGCGCGTATAATAGGGCTTCAGACGGACGACATGGATAAATTCCGGTCGTATGCGGCGTCGCTGGGGACGCTGGAATTCTTTGAAGGCTTCTGCTTGTGGCGTTTCCCATTTAAATGGCGCGTGTGCCTTGGTCAGTTGGCGTTAACTTTTTGCCTCCATTACGCTAAGGCGCCCGTGTGCTGTGTGATGTCAGTGCACGTTAAAGATCCCCAGGTGGTCAAAAGTATTCCGGATCCTTCCACTACGGCACCTCTTTTTTCCTTTCTTCTTTCACTCCCTCCTTTATCCCTTCCCTTAAGGCGCGGATCAGGTGTCTGCCGATACGTGATACAGATACTGTCATTTCCTTTCTACAGAAAACTAATTTTCATTTTCATAAAACGCCGGTGCACTTTGATGCGTTCAACCTAACGCTAGGTGTGTTCAATGCGACGCCTGCCGTGGAGACCGCCAGTCGGTCGACAACAAAAGTAGCCACGCAGACGCAGCTTTTCGCTTTGGTCTATGGTTAACCAAAGCTAAACCACCAGCAATTCTTGAACCCATTCATTCGCGAAATATTCTTGGCATGCGAAGGAGCATACCAAATACTTTAAAGACATCCCTCTGTCATTTTTCTCTACATCGAAACATCAGTGAGACATGTATCAGCCAGACTTCTCATATAAACCTCCCTACAATATTTTAACTGTAGCTGGAGCCAGTAGCAGAATTTCGTGGACTCTAACGTTCTCGTGGAGGGCGGAAAATAGCATACTGGCTTTATCGCAGAGTCGATGCCATTATTAATTGCTACAAGAAAGGACATGATCACAAAAAGAAAAAAAAACCTTGCGTTCCTGTCGACGCGCCAGATTTAATACTGGAGATTCTACTGTCTGAAATGAAAAATTGAAAATTTGCTGCGGTGGCTCAGTGGATAGGGCGCTCGTCTGCTGATCCGGAGTTCCCGTGTTCTAACCAGACTGCGGCGGCAGCGTTTTGATGGAGGCGAAATGCATAGGCACCCATGTGCTGTGCGATGTCAGTGCATGTTATAGATCCCCACGTGATCGAAATTATTCCGGAGCCCTCCACTACGGCACCTCTTTGCTCCCTTATCTGTTCCCTTACAGCGTCCCCCCCCCCCCCCCCCCCACACCCCCCCGACAAAAAAACTTGTCAAACCAGTGTGATGTTCCGTACGTCTAACATTCACTCATCACATCACTTTATTTTCCTTAAAGACCCCTTTCGGGGTGTTACATAAGGGGTGGGGTTTACAAGATGCAGGCGATCACAGAAGTCGAAAATGTGGATGGACAGGTTATGGCAGCGACATGGTGGGGAAGGCCGTTCCAGTCAGTTGCTGTTCGTGAAAAAAATGAGTTCATGAAGGTAGTAGAACGAGCTCGTGGACGCAAAACTTGAAGAGGGTGACCGATGCGATGGGATCTGCGTGGTGGGGGTGCGCAGATGTATGGTTCTTGTTTTAGGGGCGAATAAAAAAACTTGTGATACAAAACAAGACTGGCAATGCGACGGCGAGCAGAAAGATCACACAAACCTGATTGTAATTTTAGAGATGATATGCTAACGTCGTATGAGTATGAAGAGTGAATAAATCTGGTAGCTCGGTTTTGTACAGCTTTGATGGCATTTGTTAAATATGCTTGATGAGGGTTCCAGATGGGCGATGCGTATTCCAGTTTAGTTCTGATAAGTGAGATGTATGCTTGTAGTCTGACGTGTTGAGGGGCTTCCCTCAGGTGACGTTTTAAGAAACCTAATGTTTTATTAGCTGATGATATCAGATTAGTTACGTGCAGTCGCCAAGATAAATCATCAGAAATGGTGATACCTAAGTATTTGTAAGACTGGACGAGGTCAACAGGGCAGTTAGAAACTGAATATTCAAAAACAAAAGGGTTGCGACGGCGGTGAAAAGACATGTACTTACATTTGTTAGGGTTGAGTGTCATCATCCACTGCGAACACCAGTTTAGTACGAGGTTTAGGTTTGCTTGAAGGGACTCTTGGTCAGAAGGGTTAGTTACCGAACGATAAATAACGCAATTCATTCGTTGTTTCCTTTAATAAAACTTTATTGCCTAACACAATATCACAGTTGTAAGCGAAGTTATAGGCACCATTACTAAATGGTAGTGCGGTCAAGCATCGCAGTTTGAGCGCTTTTCGAGTCCTGTTGTTAACGCTCCCTCTTAATATAAACTGTGCCAGATTTTCAATAAATGCAGCGTTGGAAATTGCGCGCTGGATATATTGTTTATGTTCCTTGTTCGTCAGTTTTGTCATCGCACTGTAATACAACTTATTAAAAATTAACCATTTGTTCAAATGCAAAGTATTATTTGAAAAGTGATAATTTCATAATCATAATCTAGAGCACAGGAAACTCCGCCATGGAAAGTTGGGGATATTTTAGCGGGTATATATCAGTATCTCAGGAAGTTCAGCACTATACAATGCGTTTTGGCTGCCAAATTAGACGTAAGATTTCGTATCTGTGTAACTAGCGATAAAATTAAATTTGAACATTACTGTTCTAACGATCATCAAATATAAACAGGACAGAACAAGGAACTTAAAATTTTAGCTGAATTTTTTGTCCTGGCAATAAATTGCAGACAACAGAGAAACTTGGAACAGGTGCCACCAAGCTCACACCCTATCGCACTTGTTTCGCACAATTTAGTCAGAATTTTTTGTGTAAATAATTAGTACGATTCGCTACTCATGTTGTCTAAACTAGTCAGCGTTTTTGTTTCCTGCATGGTCGTGCTTGCTTCCCCTCTAGAGCAGCGTCACTACTGCTTTTTTCTTTTCTGGCACTTCTAAACTATTGCGAGATACTGCTCGAAAATAGCTACCTTCACTTCTAGCTATCAATAACGTGAGGTGTACAGTGCGGATCATCCAGTTTTAAGTATGACATTAAGTACAGGGAAGCTGAAAGTATCTTGCGCGAAGTGTCCATACATATGACCATTCTATGGATCATCCCGTCCATCGCTAAACGAGAACAGGCATATCGATCTAACTTAACGTTGCGGTACTGGCTTCGCGAATACACCGCAGGATATTAATAAATCACATAGCCTAATATTGCCAACAATTAACCGGCTGTTTTTTACACCAGAACGAATCTGTAAACCTAATTTTTTCTCAAGCATTCTGCTAAACGAATGCATCCAAGGTGAAAATTTTAGATCGATAATAAGTCGGTAGTTGAACTTTGGAGAAATCGAAGTCTTACATAATAAATCTTACCACATGCAGAATAACGCGGCTTTTCAGGTACATCTAGTCCATTTTTTTCAAGCTCGGCAGAATCTAGTTCACAGCATCATGTGTCAAGTAAGCGACCCCTGCGTCAAGGGTGAACGAATTTTGTAATACGTTTTTTTTTATTTGAGCAGATGACGCAGTTTATTCCTTTCACGAGGACGGGTCTTTATCAACGACATTGCTCGAATACGTCCCAAAAATCTTCGTAGGTCTGTGAACCTAGAATTGCGGACACAAAATAGAGAAAATAATGTTTAGGCATTGTGTTCCCTCGGCGTCTACGCGGTTAATGACGCATCACTAAACGGGATGAGCAACTATCGCGAGGAAAGAGATTCGTTATTGTCCGTGTAGTTCACCCCCCCCCCCCCCCCAAATGACGAGGTCCTACGTAACGTTTTTCGTAATGTCGTTCGTAAAGAGCGCACTTCAGCTGCTGGGTCACCGACCTTCCGTTTTGTATGGTCTGCGTTTCGGAGTATTCGTCTGCTCAAAGCGATCTCCAAAAGACGCCGGCGAAACTTTTGTTGTTTCTGCCTCTGCAGCGTTGCACAAGAGAAGTTGCAGCTAGTAGCAATGAAAGTTAATGTTGCTGCTGACCCTCTTACCCAACTAATTTAATTGCCCCAGTCGTAGTCGGAACCATGACCTGCACTTCCACCGCTGATCGAGTTAAGAAGAAAACTGTTGAACGCGCGGCTCGAAAAGCATAACGCACAAGTGGTTTGATGTTCACGATGTTTTTGTTGTCATATTTTACTCATCTGGCATGAAGAATTTGATATTGAGGCTGATTTTAACGTGTTGTGCAGTGAATGCCCCGCTAAAAGCTTTCAGAAGCAATTGAAAGGACAGAGCTACTTATGAGAACACTGCCACGAATGATTTCACTGCACTGATTTGCTATCTACACAATGCTTTCCTTAACACTTTGAAAGGTGCAGCTGAAACTTATGTGATGAAAATGAAGAAAAAGAAGAGCTTTTTTTTTTCGTCACCGAAAGTTCGAGCATGAAAAAGTGATACTCTGCACTGCTACGGGCAGGGGGATTGGGAGGTTGATGCCATTTTTTTTTATTATTACGCTTCATGCTTATGTTCAAAGAAATGCAGAAAAATTCATTGTGTTAATGCTTCACAGAAAGAAAAGAAGGAAGCTAATTAGTCGCTAAAATCATAACCATTTTCTGGGACTGCGAATCAAGTCAACAATAATCAGACAGCTTTGATTTCAGGCGATTAGGCAATTAGGAGAAGTACAATAAACAACAATTGCACAAGAATAGGCGTCAGAAAACACCGTATGCAGTGCAAGTGATGGCGAGCTGTCTGTTAACACGACATTAGCAACCATCGATAGCGTGGTTGATATGCTGTAACAATATTGCGATGTTTTCTTTCTTTTTTTGCCTACTGCACTTTTTCCACCGGAGAATAGTGAACTGCCTATAAAACCCGTGAAATTA
This sequence comes from Amblyomma americanum, assembly GCF_052857255.1. NCBI lineage: Eukaryota > Metazoa > Arthropoda > Arachnida > Ixodida > Ixodidae > Amblyomma > Amblyomma americanum. Next base: position 13,851,956 of record NC_135506.1, read on the forward strand.
AGAACTTCAGTGAGACAGAAGGGAAGAAAACCGAAGGCCTGTCGCGTTTCAGACGCCTTCGTCAAGTGAGACGTGTTTGTTTACTTTTCGCCTGTTTTTTGCTCGTAGCCCCTGGCAAGAGGCCCTCGCAGTCACACCGGATGTGGTCAACTTCTCGGATGAGCCTAGACTCCTTGCGCTATTTCCAGTTGCAAGCGTTTTTTTCTGGGCGTATTCCACAGCCCTCCCATATTGGCATAAGAAGCAGAGGAGTGTAGAGAAGGTAGAGAAGGTAGAGAGGAGTTGAAATGCGGGCCAGTTGGTTCATAGTAACTTGAAAAAAAAACCAGTCACAAAAGACAAGGGACAAGTTTTTTGTCCCTTGTCTTTTCCAGACCAGTCGTCCAGACAGTCCAGTCGTTGTGGCGTGTACACTCCTTCTCTTGTCCCTTGTCTTTTGTGACTGTTTTTTTTTCAAGAAGGTAGAGGTTTCCGGTAAAGTCACTTTATGCCGCCAGCCCTTCCTTGCAGTGAACACAGCCTTGTGAATTTTACTCAGAGGCATTCACTTCCTGGCTTAACGCCGTCAGAGTGACAATTAGAGTGAATGAAAAACCCGCCGCGGTGGCTCAGTGGTTAGGACGCTCGACTACTGATCCGGAGTTCCCGGGTTCAAACCCGACCGCGGCGGCTACGTTTTTATGGAGGAAAAACGCTAAGGCGCCCGTGTGCTGTGCGATGTCAGTGCACGTTAAAGGTCCCCAGGTGGTCGAAATTATTCCGGAGGCCTCCGCTACGGCACCTCTTTCTTCCTTTCTTCTTTCACTCCCTCCTTTATCCCTTCCCTTACGGCGCGGTTCGGGTGTCCAACGATATATGAGACAGATACTGCGCCATTTCCTTTCCCCCAAAACCAATTATTATTATTATTATTAGTGAATGAAAAGTTGCCCCCTTCTTCTTTACCACCACCCCAGACGTACAGTCGGGAACAAAAGTCTGTCGACCACGCGTTCCTGAAACGAAGCCGGTGGCTCTAGTATAAGCCAGTGGCTGTAGACCACATTTGTGGAGATGAAAGCACAGAATTTTGACTTTTACCTCCATAAGTGGGTTCTCCAGTCGCCGGCTAATACTATCGGATTGATTTGAGGAACACGTGGTCCAGAGACTTTTGTTGCCGACTGTACGTCTCTCCCGTTCGCGAAAACTGGTCGCGCTCACTGGGAGCAGAGTTCTCAGTGGGATGAGAGTGTTTTGAATATTCGCAGAACCAACCCGCATTATGTCACGCCGAATATCCTGAAAAACAACTTATTGCAAATAAGGCACTGTCGTTACGTGGAACTATTGCGTATACATTCGGTGTACCGGGTTTCTCAGCGTCTCGAGAGGCAGGAAAGCGTGCGGCTCTTCGGACAAGGGCAACCACGAAATAATGACCCAAGTAGACGGTACTGCCTTCATTAAGCAGAGGCTGCGCAGAGTTCGCAATGTTTTTTACTCATTTTTCAAGATTATTTTTCAAGGATTTTTACAGAATACAGCCTTCAAGTCCTAACTTTCAGCAGTCGCTGCAGCTATGCATTGGCCAGCATACATGGGTCTATTTGGCATTACACTCAGAAGAAAATCTGACGAACGTTTATATTTGAAACCCCTCACGCGGTAACTGCATTGCATAAAACATCAGCTCTACATATCTTTCACACGAATGAAGAAAGGACTAGCGCCTCAGTTATGAAAAAGTGATCTTTTGAAGCTGTCATGCCTTAGCCTTGAAGGGGCGTGACGAGGACCGGGGCATCTAAAAGAAGTAGCATCTTCCTTTGTCAAGAGTACGAGCGTCATATTCCGGCTATAAAAGGGAAGTTGCTAGACGGTTCTCATTGTCGTGAATGCCTTTTCACCAGCTTAGTTCTCTGTTCCGTCTGTCGCGGTGTTATGGATTATCGTGAGCACCAACTCGCCCAACAAATGGTATTAGCACTAAGGAACAATTCGCTTTTCACCTATGACTGAGCGTAGCAGGCAAATTCCACGGATAAGGTCAAAATCAATATCGCTCTTGTTATCGAGCATTAGGAGATCAATATCGTCTTCAGTCAGATGGTATGACCAGAAATCTTCTCAATCGCGCCGTTACCGTCAGTACGAGTGTTTACAAACTCTAAGAACAGCATGGCGTAAAAGGCCGAACGCCGCTGCCATTGACTTCGATTCCCCAGAGACACTAGTACTCCGAAGCCGCGTAAACACGGGTGGGCTTCATTGGAACGGGTGCCCTATTCGATTGCTCTCTCCCTTGAGGAGTCCCACCCGCAGTGATTCCGTGGTTACCGTATATAGGAACACTTACGCACGAGGAAGCTCAGGTTGTCGCATATAATCAGTCGACTAATCTCTCAAGCATGTTCGCCAATTGTTTCCGCCTTGGAAGAGTCGTCGCGGGGGAGGATGGAAACGATTACTTAGTCGCCCGCCGTGACTGCCTCGTTATTCAGCCCTGACTAAGATTGCAAGGTCTATTTTAACACCAGCGGACGGATTCAGGAGGGAGAGAGTGCAATAAATCAGCAGGCTAGCACTTGTGGCGCTCACAACCGCCCTAGGCGTTGGTTCGGAACACAAAAAATGAAGGGTCGATGAGATGCCGCTTATTTCCTAGCGAGGTAAATTGTAACCTATTCTTTAAATATGCAGCGGTATGGATCTGACTGTTGCTATGTATTTCCTCGGTCTTTGCTTGGGTACGGTGCCTTGCGTCCGGACGACCAGGCCGTAGCCTTGAAGTCACTAAAGACGATGACTTTGAACGCGAGGTGAGTGTACCGTGCGCTGTTTTCCACATAATAAAAGACATACACGACGGTGGCCATATTCAGGCATGTTTGGTAGACATCGGGCAGAACCACCTGGGATAGGGTTGTTGGCGGGGATAGGGCGGCCGCAGCTGGTACAGGACAGGATTAATTGGAGAGACATGTGAGAGGCCTTTGTCGGGCAGTAGCCGTAGTCAGGCTGATGATGATGATGATGATGATGATGATGAGGGCGCGTGGGCTCAACTTGCAAAATTATTCCGCCACTTAAAGAAAATGGTTCATTAAACTGTTCGAAAAAACATGCGACTGAACGCTAGTTTGCACCTTACCATCTTTAATGCGTTTATTCGTACTATGTCACAATTGATCACTGAATATGCCGCTGAGCGACACTTTTGAAGTTTAGAATTTTTTTTTACGTCGCTTTCATTTCTTGCTCTCCCCCCCAAAAATATTGACTTCTCATATAACAAAAATTTAGAGAAGCTTCGGAACGAATTTACCAATTAGTTTAAATTTTTTTGTAGTTTATCGGTGTTTTATATGTGGAGAAAAAGACAAAGACCGGAATTCAATTCAAGTCTTCATATCTTAAAAATCAATGGCATTTTTTATGCCTGAAACTTTTTCAAATTCTTTTCTTAGCATAGATCTGGCTATCATAGGATAACCTTAGAAGGGGGCCATAACACTTTTTTTCATCAAAGACCAGCTGGGAGCTGGGAGAACGCTTACCGCAACGAAGCTGTGTACCATATTTTTTTTAAAAATAAAGGGAAGATGGTCGAGCCCAAAACTTGGTGCACTTGGCGTAGAAAGACATAACATGAAGGGGCGAGATTTTTTCAGACCTTTCTTTTCTAAGTTTAAGGACGCTGAAGAACCTCAGGTGGCCGGAGTGGATCCTAAACCCGACTCTACACCATGCATCAAAGACCACAATTTTCATTCAGGATTCTAAAATTCACTTTTCCATTTCTCTCGAATCGTATGACATGAACAGAACGGAATTGGAAAGGAAGCAGAGCAGACCTGACCCCACGACTATTGACTAATTTACAGCAAGTTATTAAACGAACCAAATTAATGTATATGAATTGATATTAAATTCAATTTTATGAAGGAAGCATAAACAGCTTCATTACACAGTCAATACAGCAGTTGTTCACACACATAAATTGTCGCTTTATAGCTTCCTCTACGTTAAAAGCTGTTCGGATTTCTTGTCTGAAGGGCAACACTCCCGTGGAAACAGCTGCTAGGAGTCGTGAAAGTCTTAACAGAACTGTGGCGGTCTGTTCGCTGAATTAGCATAGGGAAGGCGTATAGAACGAGAAAAAAGCGTAATATTGTGCTGCTTGCTTAGGAAAAACATGACAAGACAGGGGAAAAAAGGTTAAGCATCTAAGCAGTGTGTAAACTCACGCGACTCTGAGCAAGGCTGTCTCGTCTATGGCGGCCTATTTGTGTGTGCTGCGAGTTAGCCAATAAAAGTTTATCGAGAATCAATGCGCCAGTTCTTCTGTTCAGAAAAGCGACAAAATTTACACTGAGAATAAATTAAGGAAAAAACCAAGACAGAGCAAGGTGAATTATTGATAAAATTTCTAGTCAGTCTTGTCTCCTTGACTGCTGTTCAAAATTGGGCCTTGACTGCTAAATTTAATAAACACCTTTTCTTTTGGAGCTTGCGCATTTGTGAAATCTGAAGATATGTCTGGACCGGTGCTTGTTAAATTTAAATTTAAATTCACGTTTTAGATACGTGCTCGTTAAGATAATGAACAAAGATTTTGCGGAAGGCAGTCATGCTGCCCTCTTGACCTCCTCGTGTACGATGTGCTGTACAGGCCCTTAACGTATGTAAATAAAGAATGATAAAATTATTGATTGATTGATTTGTTGTCATTTTTTTTATACTGCGTTTTTGTAAGGACATTTTCGCGCGATTGAAGATTATGCTCACTGCGTCTCGAAACTAGTGTAAAAAGTTCGGTAAATAAACCTATACTATTAACAGACCAGTCGCGAATATTAAGCCTCTGAAGTGAGTCGAGCTCGAGGTAATAATAATAATAATAACAACCGGTTTTTGGGAAAAGGAAATGGCGCAGTGTCTGTCTCATGTATCGGCGGACACCTGAACCGCGCCCTAAAGGAAGGGATAAACGAGGGAGTGAAAGAAGAAACGAAGAAAGAGGAGCCGTAGTGAAGGGCTCCGGAATAAATTCAATAACTGTTCAGTAGCGGCTGCCAAACACACATTCCGGGACTGTCCGTGGCGTAGCTAGTGTTTGTGGCGCTCGGCTTATGCAAATTTGTCTGTTTGAACATTTAAACCAAGAAAAAAAACTCGAAAAAAGTTTATATCTTTGCATTCAGCTAACACCCAGTGCTGAAGCTTCGTACATCCCTCGAGAGAACGCTGTGCCACGTTCCGAAATAGCGCCAGAAATGTACTCCTGCAGCAGCAGAAGCGCAATTACTTCGCAAAGTAAATGCAGTAGGCTTACTCCATGCGGAAGCGAAGGCCACAGTCCTGACAGAAACTGTCCAGGTCACGAACACCAGCCACAGTTGTCTGGCGCAGCCGGAGAGAATGACTGCAGGTGCTTTTTTTTTTAAAAAGCTAAGTCACTGTCAAGCTAAGTGATTGAGTAGCGTTGAGTTTCCCCAGTCATGGATAGCAAGTTGGTGGCGTGAGGCAAGTGCGGCGCAAGGCAATGAGGTAAAGCAATCTCCGATCACCGAGCTTATACTGACGAACCCAGAACCCGTGAAAGGCTCCTCTTGTGTGTGTGTGTGTGTGTGTGTGGAAAGCTCGCTGAAGGAAGTCCGCTGAACGGGTGCACTTGCTATAGTGTTAGATGCTTCCGCTTGTCATTCTTCTTGCTGGTCTTGTCTTATTTTGCGGCCCAATTCTGCTTACGCGCTATACGAACTCCCTATTTATTTAGCATTGCCTCGCAGTCAGACAAGTGCGCTACAAATTTTATGAAGGCCATAGCAGTATCTTCTCAGTATTCTCTCCTTAGTAGCCCGGGCAGCAAAAGCGCTTGATTTCTTCAGTTGCGAAATTTTTTATCAAAACATGACAGGAAAGTCAGAAACAGAGGCGGTAAAGTACCAAATAATTTTTGTGTTTTCTCAATTTTTATTATTTTTTCGGGCGTGTGTAGCGGGTTGAACGCGCATTCCTTTTAAAGACGACAAAGGTAACGCGAGGCACGTGTTTGCAGTGGTCACGTGATCGTGAATAGGCATCCGCATCGGTTTCGGGGGACGTCGAAAATACAGCTCTCGCTGTAAAACATGCACCCGTACGCCCACATCTGGGCGCATGATGCTCACGTTCTATGGCGCTGTGCACCTGCTGCACCGTCGCGTCAAATGACCCGGACACTTAATGTGGAATCGTCGGCAGTCCGGATTCGTCTGCTTCCGCCGGCATAGAATGATCTGAGCCGCGATTTGGGTGTGACGGCTGCGTGGCGACAGACGGCGCGCCTTTCCTGTTACACTATCTCGAATGACCGTGCACTTTTTATAGCAGTGATTGCAGTACGAAAGCGACTATTGAAAAAAAAGTTTGTATTCGCTAGTGATTCATAATAAAACGTTCTAAAGCAAAAACAGTCGTCTGTGATTTATTGAATGATAGGAGGTGTAAAATTCAAGCAAATAACGCTCTCTGCCGTCAGAGGTGTTTAACCGTTTGAATGTTTTAGCATAGGCACTATTCTTTTTATGCAGTGTTAAACATTAAGTTGCCTGCACTTCACGACAACTTTCATCTGGAGAAATTTCCATGTCCTTGAGATACGGCTTGGATGCGCAGAATGCAATTTGACTCGGTAACTCTACAAGCGCTGTACTGAAGAACAAGCGTCGAAAAATTTCGTCAGCTAAAATTTTGCTTTGGTTCATTATGTGGATACATCAAACAACTCGAAAGTAGGGCGTGATCGAGAGTGCATGCGAAGAATATTCAAAAATTGGGAAATGAAACATTCGATAGATGCAGGCGAAATAGAAGAAAAATCAAGTGTTTTTATGCTGCGCGATAAGAAATTAATACGGTCGTCTCGCGTCAGGTGGGTTCATCTCCGTATGTTCCAATGTGAAAAAATACACGCGAGTGATTGACAGCTGCAACAAGTTCGAAGCCGGCTTCTGATTGCTTCTTCGCCTATTTGAATAAGCGGTGTAATTAAAGTGCACAAATGGCCGATAACAGTGAAAAACTTTAATCATATTTATTTATGAAATTCTGTGAAGCGGGCTTGAGGCCAGGTTTTACTGAATTCTCGAGAATTTGCAAGACCTTCTTGAAACAACCGCCTCGTTCTATCCAGAAGCCTGAAGCATCTCGCGCTGCTCTTCACATTCGCAATGTCAATTGTATGCCTGGAGAGAAATTAAAGAACCAATCCCGAATTGTCAGAATGTGTGCTTCAATGGACAAAGTGGTAGTAACAGCACCTGTAAAAAGAGTAGCAAAAATTTCCTGAGCACCAGAGCGCTGCGCCTGACAAAATAGTTACATGACAACGCACTGTTTTGTTTATCTGTTCAGTTTTTTTTTGAAGCGATGTTTACTGCCTCAGGGCATAAATGTTATGAAATGAGAGATGAGAAAGAGGCTTAAATAAATGAAAAAAAAGGTGGGCTGATCTAATGAAATCAAGTTGTGAATGATGATATGGACCCTGTGTCCAATCAATATAGGAATCCGGATTATCCGCTGAGAGACCCATCTGTTCAGTTAAGAAACGGCACAAGCTGCACTGAACTCGTCGCCGACACATCCTCTGATGTTGTTGGCACTTTATCGTCTGATCGGGAAACAATCTGCCACGCTAAGATGTACTACTGGAGACAAAAGTTTCCGGGACGCGAGTTCTAGGAAAATGTTTATTGTAACTCCACCTTCCTATCCAGTCACCTGAAATTGTATGAAGGTATTAAAGGCCTAAATTCTCCTTCCTCTCTTTGCAATATCAGGTGAGTGGGTTGCGGGGTGGAGCTGCAATAGACATTTTTCCTAAAACACTCGTCACAGAAACTTCTGTCACCACGCAGTAACATATTATGACTGAGGAGAAAATGCTGTCTAAAGTGCGCAGACACGTGCCAGGCGTTCACAGTCCACTGCTTACGAAAAGCCTTCCCTTTTCCGGCATCCGTGGAGACGCGCGTAATCCATGCTTAGCGAGATTGGTTTCAGGAATCGCAAACGTTACGACAGCGTCCACGCACCCCTTGACGTGTACGAAGGTCAAAGCATAAACAAAGAAAACATCCCAATACGAGAGCGAAAGTACAGTGATAGCTTTGCGTTGGCGGTACTAAGGCACGGACGTACTAAGGCTGGTTCGGACATTTCTCCGTGCCGGCCATTTCCCCCGCAAAAAGAAAGCGATACAATAGGAACAAAGGAACAGTAAAAGGTAATGCAAGGAGTGCAGGTCTTGGACCAGCGGCATTATTCCGAGAAAATAACTATTCCCAGAACCCTTTCCTCTCACTTTTCCCGAGCGTTGCTCCACAGCCTTCAAAAATACAACATAGGCGAGACTGCGTTTACATAAGTGAATCCAGAGGTATGCATTCGTGACCATCCGATAGCAGTTTAGTATTTCGGTCCTCTTTAAAAGGCAATTTGTGCTGCAGAGAAGTGATCGACGGCGGACATGAAGAATTTGAATGTCACTTTTGCATTGCTGGGCTCCTTCGGTGGTTCAAAACAAAAATCTTTAGAGAAAGAGGTGAATTTCAAAACACAGCGTCCCTTTAATTTGTAAGCACCGTGCATACAAGCGCACCAATCAATCGCCCCATTCTTCTTCACTTTAACACCTTGTTTTCGCACTCTTGTAGGATCCATCACGCATACGGCGTCCTTGAAGTACGCATGTGCAGCAAAACATTCTTTCCTCAAAGTTCCTGTCCGCACGTTCCTTGAAAACGTTTTCTTCCGAAACCTTTCGTTTTCATCGATTGCCGCCAGGAGGTGTGGGCGGCGACGGATGAGGGTTTTTATGTCACGGGGTCGGTGTGAGGTGCGAGGCTTTCACTCAAGCAGGGAAGTACTTCAGAGAACGAGGACCACATTTTATCGTTATGTGTTTTCTTGTTGACAGGATGGTGTTCGCTGTTTTAACGCTGTTCTTAGAACACGCCGTAAAGTTTGCTCTCAATGTTTGGCTGATTACACCACAGCACGCGAGAAAATGTGGGACGAGTGCACATTACTAACTTCGGTTCAGGGCTTGCAATTTGCCCGATTTCTTTTCGACGTAATTTTACATTGAGTTACGTAAAAACAATAAATCCCCTAGAGTGCACAAAAAACTCCTCGCGTAATAACAGAAAACGGCAAAAGGTGCCTTGTTATGGTAGGCACCGTTCTACCTGCCATAATAGCTTTTAAAATAGAAGTTCAAAAATATGATGAATGAAAAAGGTAGACACTTGTAGCTTTATAAAATTCACCGTTTAAAACATTTTATGAGGCCATATAGACGTGCGCTAGTGCATCACAAAGTACTAGCACTCATATGCGTTTTAGACATGTAACATTCGTTTTTACTGCACTTTGTTTCTTAGAACGGTGAGTTCGTGAAAATGTAGCACAAAAACAGATCTGTTGCGCACACCTTATCTTTGGTGTTGCCCGAAGAAAATTGCCATGTTCTTGATTGCATTAGCCGTGTTAGAACAAGGCACAGAAGAAAGGCTCGAATGCAGAGAAATTCCTGTAAAAGAAAACAGTTGCTTTAAAGCGCTTCATTCTGTGAGAGCATTGCAGTGTAGTACAGAGGAGTAGAGAAAGACACAATACGGGCAAAAAAAGATTTAAAGAAAGGTTTTCCACATCATGCGAACATTAAGATTAGGAAAGCCAACCATACACACTTCATTCGTGTTACAGTGACGTGAGCTGTCATATACGTGTTTACGTTCATTTTTTGCTATTTACCAGAAACTGGTGCGTAAAAAATGAACCAAAAATATGTTCACAATAATATGTTTCGAAGCGTTAATTACACTGAAGAAAAAAATAGCGGTGTCTTAGCTCTGCTATGCCTACAATACGTAGCCTCAAAGAGCAAGGCATCTCTTCTTCTATGGCTTGCAACTGACGGCCGAGCGCATCGCCTGCCGCATTCATTCGACCCCACGCGCATGCGTAGTAAGGCGCATAGCCAGTCGGGGCGTCAACGTGCAGCGGGGGAGGGGGCGAGGCGGTGGAGTCGGCGGGGGTCGCGGCGGCGGCGCAGCTGTGACGTCACGCGCGGCGCACCTGTGGCGAAACTGGCGCTTGAGCAGTAGGAGCAGATTGCCAAGACGGGCGAAATCGCTCCGGCTAGCGTAGTGTAGCTTTCGCTACAAAATGAAATCGCATGTGTGGAGTTTTTTCAGCAAAGGCTGTAGCATAACATTATGGAATACTGAACAGCATTCAGAGGGTGTGCTGAGGCGTACAACAAGCCTGTCGATTATGGCAGCTAGTACCAGCCCAGCACTAGCGTAAGCCAGCACCGTGTAGGCCTAGAGTAAATTTTCTTCAGAAAACCGATTTTGCATTTTGTTCAAAATATTTCGAGGAAATACTTTTTTCGCGCATTGTATGCGATTCGCGAAAAACGTGAAAAATAAGTCTCCGTTAATGTTACGTCATCTAGTGTATTCACTGCTAAAACAAATGACGTTGCTTGGTCAGAATTAGACCTTCTTGCATTCAAAGCTCCCACCCTAGTCCAACTGATTTTTCTCAGTCTATTGCCGAAAGAAGTGTACACCGAGCTTCTCTCAATGACCGCGATCTAGGACGAAAGAGGGCTGATACATAATATCATCGAGCATGGGCAACACGTCTACAGTGGTGGCCTAACACCGCAAAGGGAGATTGACGAGCCTGAGCTGTTACTAACGGGCACCATTCAATCGCACAAGGCAACAACGACAAGCTTAGATCACCATTTAATGCATAGCTTCCCTGGGGCTGGAGTCAATGGAGTACTTCTTCCTGGAACACGAGACTTACGCCCTGAATGTGCTATTCCTATTCCGAAAACAACTCTCGAGAGACACGCAGTGGAAACAATGTGGCCATGCTCTTATTTCGCGTTCGCGTATCGGCAGTGAATGCAATCAATATCGATTTTTTTCTTGGTTGGCAAGACGCGCTGTTTTGTGTTTCGGGACAAAAAGTCTGAAACATAGAACGTGTCTTTGTGTAATATGGTTGGGACTATGAGTGGAATTCCGCAAGTTCATTTCTTAAGTTCTTATCAGCGCTGCGAGGGGAACTGCTTGCGCGTGCGTAGTGTTATTTGGAAACATTACACTTTGAACAAACTCCATAAATAACTCTGTGCTGAACTTTGTCAAACCAAACTCCCTTAATTCATCTGCCTTTGCCTGCCAGCATCAGCTGCTTTCAGCTATGCTACCGCGACTCGAACTCTTCGTAATACGAACAAAATTTAGGTGCCCTTTGGTTCGAGTTGTGTCATGCATGGCGTTTTTTTCCCTAAAAAACAAAGCTGTTTTTTTCTTTGCTTTAAATTCTTAGTTCTTTTTGGTTATAGTTTCACGATTTTAATGCGATCTAGGTTACACGGTGAACAAAAAATGAGCATTGATAATTATGCCCTCTCTCATATGCGTAGTTCACTGCCTTATCACTTCCCCAGCGGACGTGTCTCACAGAACAGTGTTTTTAATCTTTGGTTTAATGCTGCCCGCTTCCCTACTACTTCACTTGAACATTAAACTAAACACCACTACTGTATGAAAGACCATATATATTATTGCTGCCTACCGCTTGCTAGGTGTTTTACTGTCCGATGTTGCCCAGACTGATGTTTCGAAATTACCCGCGTTTTTTAGTTATATCCCCAAGTTGACAACTTTCGTGGGAAATTGACCCGACCAACCAACCGCTCTATCCTCTTGCACACATGACATTTACTAATTCTGCTATAAGCATGACTGTGATTACACTCCGCACATAGCTCGAACATGCCTCAAGCCAAAAATGAGCCGATTAACAAGGCAATCTTCTTGGCTGCCATATGAACAGTTCGCATGAGCAAGAAGCTTCGCAGGTTTGTTCTTTTGCAGTTTTTTATTTTAAACGGATCTATAAATGATAATTTCCAAAAGATTCAATTACGCTCGCATTAGTTCTTTTAATGAGACCTCTGGTCTCTCAGGCAACTGCAACAAAGCAGGAGTTGCCTCAGGGAGCGCCATCGCAATGTAGCTAGCAAACAAGTTGCAGGCGCAAGGAGTGGGGACGGTTGCAGTGAGGAGAGAGTAATTAGCGTTAATTAGTGGATCGAAACTACCAGTTTGGCTCTCCGTTTTTCTCTAACAAGGCCTACATCTGTAGTGTGTTTCGTTGGGCTTGTGCCTTCGGACGTGTTTCTGTCTACGCCGACTCCAACTTCATACGTGTGAATTTATATGGAGACATGATCCGCTTGAATTGACATAAAACGAAAATATCTCCTCCAGCGCAAATTTTCTGTCTCGCGTTCCTGAGGCCCATGGACTTTGTATGGAAGAGCGAGGCATTCTCGGTTTTATTGCGGACGTTAGTATTTACGAAGTTGACAAGTAACGCCGCTGGGTTAAAGCTTACTCATGCTTTCTGGTTTTAGGAGCCACAATATCAATCTGCTCACATTATCACGATTCACTTTCTTCTCTGCAAAACAAACCGCATCCGCCTTATCCTTATCAACAGGAACCCCGAGAAAGTTAAGAGTTGCATTGTGCGATGCCAGAGCATCGAGCTAAATATATAGCTTGAAGTAGGCGGGCCCGGGGGTTTTGTCAACTTGCTTGGTGGCTCTGCGGGCATTTCCACGCGCCGGACATGATAGGCGATTCCTCGAAACTGTAAAGCAGAATTATTCACGGTCTTCTAGATTCACAGGATTAAACTTTATTCCATTTCCTATTCTCAAACTCTAGCTGTCTATTGTTTTCGTCATACTGTTGGACAGTGCATAACATGACATGAAAGTTAAGGAAGCCCTCTTTTTATTTACAATCATCCTTAAATAGAACGAGAAATAAGCAACTGAAATGCGAACTGTAAAAGCGAGTTTTTTTTTTTTTTTGAGGAAGTCTGAATGCCAGCGCACATGGTTTTCAAAGTCACGAAGACTGCTATGTGAAATTGTGAATGCACCCCGTATGAATTTCTTTTTTCCAACGGAAAATATTTGTGCGCTTGTTTTGTGCCGATATTTCTGGACAGGTCCACAGCGGGCTGCACTTGGCCGCAGTGGACAGGCGTAGGCTGTGCGTAGGCTTCGATTTCCTCGCGCTTTTTCCGAACCAAGGGGGACGCAGCGTTCCGACGGCTTTGCGGGGTATTTCCTTCGACTTGCGCAAAGGTCACGGCTGAGTTGGATTACCGCAGTTCTGAAGAAATCGACGATCGGTAAACACAACCCAGCTCAGATGGGTTACAATCCTGTAAGCTTGGGAGCCTCGATCGTGAACCTCCGGCGGTCAGGGGTGGGTGCAGTGGTTCGACGAAATAGGTTGCGAAAAGCGCGCAGACGCTCCCACCTCCCCCCCCCCCCCCCTCTCTCTCTCTCACTGCCCACACCTCATTCCGAGAGATGGGGATATTTTATATGCCCCAGTTTTATTGGCTTTTCGGTACTGGAATCGGCAACAAGTAAATCAGAAGGAGCGTAATGTGTTTCCAGTTTCGGTCTCATGTCGAAAACTTTTCGTTTCGCTGAATGGAAAGGCCCACCATGGTGGTTCAATGGGTATGACATTCAATTGTTGAGCCTAGAGTCACCTGAAAAGTTATCGAATGATCCGAGTTGAGCCCAAGGCTCAGGACTGAACGTCAGTCACATTAGACATGATTGTTATTTCGAGGCGACAAAAAAAGAGAGAAAATTCTACTCTTATTATGGAATTATGGAGAGTGGGGGCAAGCATGCGAGGAATAGCAGGAATTGACTAACGCATTCTAGGGCGGCTCAAGGATAGCGGTTTCTGCACACTTACAGGACAGGCCCTCTGGTTGCGGCACGTACCCTTTTCGCGCATGTTACGTACGCACTGCAGTTTAAGGTGCATCCTACAGACACGCGCTAATTCTGGGTTTGTCAGCGTTAGTAAAAATGTATGCAACAACTGTGAGAGCTCCCATGAAAGTACACGAGAAATCTTGTAGCAGTAGATTTAACAGCTTCTTCTAGTTCTCTCTAAAGCCTGTCTCGAAATTTTGTGTCACATATTTTTAAGCCTCTACACAAATGCAACCGCGTCTCATGACGCATATTCGGTCAAATACAAACGCGACAGAAAACTTATTTTTCTCACAGATACAAATTATCTCAAGCGCGAAAGCCTCGTTGGCCGCTGGGATCAGAAACCCGATTTAGACGAAGTAACCAAATAGGAAGGCTGCTCAGAGCTTCCTTATTTTAAAACTATTTCCCTGTATTCTCCACCGCTGCTTCTGTAGTATTAGTGGAACAAACATGTATCCAATCATACTACTTGAAAAGCTGATTAAGTTGCAGCGAATGACTGTTAACGTTTAAAACGTCACGCAAACTGCAAAACTTGTTCTTTTTTTTTAGTTTAAAAGAAAGACGTGCAGTAAAGCAGGCATCCGTACAAAATTTACAGGGGGTCTAACGCAGGTAGAAAAGAGTACAACAGCTGTATATTGCCGGTACTCACCTACGGCCGCAGAAACCTGGAGGCTAACGAAAAAAAAGGCTTCAGCTTAAGTTAAGGACAATGCAGTGAGCCAAGGAAGAAAAATGATAGGTGTAACGTTAAGAGACCGAAAGCGGGCAGAGTGGGTAAGGGAACAAACGCGGGTTAATGACATCCTAGTCGAAATCAAGAGGAAGAAATGGGCTTGAGCAGGGAATGTGATGCGAAGGTAAGATAACCGCCGGTCCTTAAGGGTAACGGAGTGGTTTCCCAGAGAAAGCAAGCGTAGCAGGGGTTTAGGTGGGCGTATGAGATTAGGAAGTTTGCAGGCATACGGTGGGCGCAGCTGGCAAAGAACAGGGTTAATTAGAGAGACACGGGAGAGGCTTATGCCCTGCAGTGGGCGTAGTCAGGCTGCTGCTGCTGATGATAACGCAGATAATCAAGTAAGCGTTATCTTTCATTACCTAACTAGCCGAGCAATCATACCCCGACTTAGGTATAATGATCAGACATGATTCCACGCCGCAATACGCAACTCTCTGGCACAACAATTGGAAAAACCTTGCGGGCCACTGACCTCTGGCTTTCCGGTTCAATTCGCATGTCAGGAGAGTTAGCCGTGCACGGGACGGGGCCGCCTGTGAAGATCTACCTCGAACTCCGAACGGAAGTTTGAGACACACCAGGTGGCGTCCGAGATTGATTCAGGCGAGGCTTTCCACGAGGCATCCCACTTCTGAACTGCCTTACGCACAAGCCTCCTCTGACGCAACAGCCTCTTCCACGTTAACGAGGAAAGATTAGAGTGCAATTGTTTGAATTGGGGCTCCGGCCTACGCCACGTTAAAATGATTAATCTACGCTTGCAGAGCGCGCATTTCTCAAAGCAATTAGAGAGTCATCTGGCGTCTCCGCTTTGACGCTACGCACACGGGCATACGAATGCGCGCGCTCGACTGCACACATAATCCGTGGATGACTGGGCGTTTGAATTTTTGAAGAAATGATTTTTTTCTCCAAAGGTCACTGGTGAGTCTCGGTACTGGCTCTAGAAACGTTATTAAAGAAGGTCTCCATTTTTTACTTGGGCTCTGAGTATTACGGTCAATTGGCTGAAATAAAGTGTCGAACAGGTAATAGGATTTTTCTGGTATCTTTCGGATCCCCTAACAGCTGTTGCCAGTTGAAGTATGTAGTTTACAGACACAGCCATTCGTGTTAGGCTTTCAATCACGGGCTGTCAACCAGGGACATTCACTGTCGAGTAGAGCAGCTCGCCAGTTCGAACAAATATTGAACACTGCTAGAGCTTTCATGGGACAACGTCCAAGCTGCTGTCTATGTTTAGATAGGAATCGTCGCACTTCGCTTAACAAAAGTCAGCCTGCTTTTGGAATCAGGATCGCATTCCCTGCCGCTGGCATCTTTATTTTACAGGAAGTTCCTATGCTTCGGTCTCAGCATTAAAAATGACCGGCAGTCTTCGCCTTCTCTGTGGCAACGGCAAAACTTGCCGTAACTCGAAAACAATATTCAGAAAAAAAAAGGAAAACCTATAAAAAAAGCGAAATGGCTTTAACAGCTATAAGCGCGTCACAGCAGAATAAGAAGAAACGAGGAAAAGTTTTACACCGGAATCCGTTGAGATTAGAGAAGCTATTCGCTAGGACAGCAGCTAGTAAGTGCAGTATAAAAAGACTGAAGCAAATCGCGAACCGAACGCACTGAATGACTTCGTTACGTTTGTCTAGGTTTGCTTTCTTTTTTCCCGGAGAGGAATAGATCTGATTCTCGAAGCCGTGTCATTCGGTCTCCAAGGATTAGCGGTCTGTCAGTGATGTTTCTTTGCCAGGAATAGCCCCGGCCGGGAGATGAAAGGCACCGGAAGTGGAAGGCAGCTCGGAGTGACGAGGGCAAGGACGGGAAGTGCGGAAATAGGAAACAGCTGTCGGACTCTCCACACGAATGGCACCAGACTGCTTTTTGAGTGAAGCCGTTGCTTGCAAAGCGCTTGTTTCGGTGAGCTTTTAAGCTCGAATTCGAAGTGAGCTTGATATGATCGGCGGTGGAGACGGCGATTGTGAAGGGAATTAAAATTCTTTGGGACTTTTTCTTAGACGTCAAATCAAATGATTGTGCTTCGTCTTCTTATAATGGTATTGAAGGCCGTCACAAAACTATAATTAACAAAGTTCAAAGGCTGTCAGAGAAAAAAAAAGCATGATGGTCTTTAGAGTCCATTACGAGCCGTGACCAAAGTGATGGCCATGAAAGGACTTTGAGTGGGTCAATAATGCCACCCGCGTTTGTATGCAGTTTCTTGATCCTGGAGGCTTTGATGCTTTCATAATGACCACCGGAATGTGCTTGGGAAAGCGCCTTGCACACTGAAGCAGCCGTTTGCTTCTCATACGCCGTTGGGCTGCCTCGTCTAAATCATTGGCGTGATTGGATGTCTAAAAGACGCATGCTGCGTTGCAATGTCAGAGAGTGGGATTAACGTTTATGACATGGACATGTGTGCCCAGGAAATTTGTAGCGACTAAACAAGAAAGCGTAGGACAGCTGAGCATCTTGGCTGGGCAAAGAGATGGGAAAGCGCTAACAGTTTTTTTGCGCCGGTTAAGATTAGTAGGTGTCTGTTGGGGAGATCCTTAGTGCGGAGTTGGAATACATACCGAAAGGCCAGTAAACAAAAAAAAGGCGGTGTGTTTAGAACTCACTATGAAAGCAATTTCGCAAGTAATGTTCACATTTAGGTGTACACTGAGCACCATAGATTTTATTGTACCCCTGGGAGTATGACTGCATCGCGAATATTTTATAAAATATCGTAATAAAAATAGAGAACGGAGCCAGCTGCCCGAAAGGTTTATTAAAAGTCAACATTATTGAAATAAAAACCTTTATTGTGATTTAAAAAAGTAAAATTTCGAAGTACTCTTGAAAAACTTCGCACTTGATGGAACGTTACTTGAAGGTGAAAGCTCCCAGCAGCCGACGTCTTTCATAGATACTCTAGAAATAAGGCTTTTCCTAAAACGGTTCACCAGCCTTGCCCTGAAAGAGCCGGCATCTCCCTACCGCAGGAACTCATTTTACATCTCCCGCCTCCGCAGTGTCGCGTGTCAGTGACTCCATGGTGGCGAGCTGTCTTCGAGCAAGAGTCCTGTTGCTTCGAGCTGTCGATGTCCATGCAATGTTAAGCGACTAGTCCAAGAAAAGTTCGAAAGTTCTTGATCACGTTCAGGAGTAATTACATTGCAAGATAAAATTACCATGGGCCCTAATTTATTTAATTTCCATTTAAACGGTTCCATGCTGCTTAAGAAACTCAGTACGAAAATACAGCTCAGTTATTATGCACATGCAGAAACAAAATATTCATTTTAGATCCTGAAGGTTGGTCACTCAAAATTTTGGCTCTATTAAAAAATACAAAAATGCCCCTCTATGCAGGATTTCAGACATGAGGCAATCATTAATATAATGTTCTATGAAAATGTTCTATGGCAAAACATTCGCAAAATTAAGAGGGGAAAAATTACTATTTTTTATTCCAAGTCTTCGTGGCACGATCGCAGGCAACCGATGTCTTCAGAAGGTCCGCACTGCTCTTACAAGGTAATGTTTCTCACATGACATAGAGAAAAATTAACAGGCGCTTGACCTGAGTGCTGTGTCCACAGTTACTGAAATTCCCGCTTGGCAGGGCAGCTAGACATTAAAGAAGAGGTACCAACAGCGGTAATTAAAAGGGCTAAAGCACTATTCACAGTAGTAATTAATAGTACAGAAACAATATTAGCATTTTGCAGCATGATGATGGTCTTAGGCTTGCTTATTAATCCGAAGCATTGATTTCAGGTCAAATCTGATACTGTAACAGTAGGCACGTTTATGAGGAAAATGGTCTTAGAGCTTCACGATACATACTATTTTTCTGCACTACGGAACACTTACGGGAATGTGCCATGAATTTGTGGGAAAAAATGACATTTTTGTTGTTGTTTTTCCCATCTTTTAGTGACTACCCTTGAAATGAGGAAGGGCGCATTCACTTCGCCTTATTTAAGAGTTTGTGCTCTATGTCTCTCACATGTGAGGAAGTTATATTACGTGACTTGCGTATCCGTAACATCTTAAAATTTTTTATTTATAAAATCAGCCTGCTTCCTAAGAGCGGCATGACTGCCTTCACCTTACCTTGAGGATGATTCACTCCACTTATTAATAACGCCAATTACACAAAAATAGTGCACTTACGCCGCACATCTTTCTCGCTGTGTCGTTACCAAACTCCTATTACTTATCCATGCACTCTATCGTTAGGCTCTGCTAACCAGGCTGGTAATACTACGTGTATAATCAATATCTCTCTGCGCCTTGAAATTCAATGAAGGCATTAACAACGGCCTGCGACTGCCACGACTGCGAGCGACGTTGCTTTGTTTGTTGTTGGTGTGACTCTTTGTTTGATGGTTCAGTTGATAAAAGCTGAGAACACCGCGCCTTGTTATTCGAATACATTGGCTGCAACTATTGCAGCCCGTACTACGGTGGTCGAGCAACAACCAGTGGAAAGAGCTTCATCCTCCGCTATTAGTAGCCGTGTTTACTAACTGGACAATTCGTTTCAAAAAGACAATAAGAGACAGGGGATGGACACAGATGACGTGAGGTAGAGACCCAACAACGTCACCTTCTTTTTTCTTCCCAAAGCGGTAATATCATCTCGGTAAACAGCACTAATTTATGTAAACAAAGCTGGCGGCATGCAGTGATGAAGCATTCGATTCCTTTCGACCAAAGGCACTGAAACAAATATTGCGTCTGCCCCTTAGCAGTGCCGCTCAGTGGCAAGAACGATGCACTGTACGACAATGCACAGTGGCATCCTGAGAGCGACGTTCGCGTACAGGTGTTTTCAGTGATTAGATTAGCGCCACTCGGAGATTGAGAACGGCCGCAACAGACTGTATTGCCAGCCATGGTATGGCGTTTGCGACGAAGATGAAGATGGGGTAAGATGTTGAATCTATTAAACATCGTGCGCTAACAGGACGTACACAGGAAACTTGGAGACAGAGGAAAGAAGCGCAACTTCCAACTTTAATGACAGGAAAGTATGTCAGACGCTCTTTTATATCTGCTGGGGTGAGGGTGCTTACACCGGTATTTCGTTGGAAACTAGGCGACTTCAGAATAGCTATCCCTGTATGTATTTTTATATTCTTTAGCTTTGCATTGAGAATTAGGAGTGCAATATTGCATTCCCATTTCCGCCAACTTTGTGGTGATTTTACGTTTATGGGTGTTTAACGTCCCAAAGCGACTCAGGCTACGAGGGACGCCGTAGTGGAGGGCTCCGGAAATTTCGACCCCCTGGTGTTCTTCAACGTGCAGTGACATCGCACAATACACGGGCCTCTAGAATTTCGCCTCCATCGAAATTCGACCGCCGCAGTCGGGATCGAACCCGCGTCTTTCGGGCCAGCAGCCGAGCGCCGTAACCACTCAGCCCCCGCCGTGTGGTGATTTTAGATGAGATCAGATCATTAAATTCTTGTGATCCTGTATTGTGTCTGCAAACGGCGATGGGATCTGGCTGCGCTGGCTTGATTTCAGGAATGTGCGAAACGGGACTTTCCTTACTCTGCCATTGATAAAACGAAGTCACGCTTAGGGTATGCGTGATAAGACTAACACAGACAACTCACTGCGGCTTAACGTTTACTTCTTTCCAGGAAAATAGCAGACGCCAAAAAATAAAAAAAAGAATTAAAATATGTTTTTCTTGAAATTTGAAACAACATCCCTGGAACGTGAAAGTTTTTATTTATTTTATTTATTTATTTGAAATACTGCCAGTCTCTGGTGGAGACCTTAGGTGGGCATTACATGCAACATAGCAAAGGATAACATTTCTAAAAGCGGCTGTGCAAAAGACAACTATAAACTAGACAATTCATAGTACAGAAAAAAACCTGGAAAGTTGACAGATTTGCACAACTAACTGAAAGAAAACAAACATGCTAGTTCCAAAACATAAACATTAACATGGGCACAACACATCGTGTACTCTTTGAAAAACACAAAAATGAAGAAAAAGCTTTCTAACCAATACTATAGTTTTAACATGAAAGCTCTGACTGCTTTCTGCGGCACACTACAGAAGGCCTTAGCGAGCCCGCAGCTTCGATTACTCAGACTAGAGTGCTCCTTCTTAGGAGACTGCCTTGCTGTTATATCCCATCGGTTAGATCTTGTAAGGGCGGACATTTCGAGGAAGACCGCCGTCGTTAACTGTGGCTACACTCGACGAAAGTATCAGCCCAAGTAAACGAAAAAAAAACGAAGTGAAGAGTCTTCCAGATTCCTTGGAAGCGCCTCTCTTTTAATTTATTTCAAGATATTGAGTAGCTTCTTCTTGGTTTTCACGTTGTAATTATTCATAGATGCTGTAGAAATTTATCCCCACCCCTTGCCTTACCGAGCATTCCTTTCAGTGATTCCTGCTAATGGGTTCCGCACGATCTTTTCTCCTTAAAGCGAAAGCCCTAGATTAAGCTTCTCGGTATTCCCCTTTCCTAAGTTGGATTATGTGGGCAGAAACGAAAGAGAAAGAAAAGGCCGAGGGAGTTGGCAAGCGATGCGTCGAAGCGGAAATTCAGTGACCATTTTGCGACTGCCAAGAATGACGCTTCTAGAAACCTCGGTGAGCTCGCATAAATCAACTTTTCCAGCGTCTACAGGAACCAGAATATTTGCACTAGTGTTTTAAAGCATTTTGATGCGGCGAATTTTCGGAACAGACCATTTTATGTGCCCTTGAGTCCTACCACGATGTGGCTAATCTTAAAACTCCTCAGAGCGATTCGGGCGGTCATTTGACTTTTAGCAAAAATTATCTGGTGGCATCTTCGAAAGGGAAAGAGGACAAGTGATGACGCAAGAGAGGACTCGCTGGAAACTGTAAATTAGCACGTGAATTAATTTCCTGAATAATGCCATCCTAGCCATACTGCGGTGTTATGTTCTTCTATCTGCTACTCAACATTTGTTTGAAGGGGAGTGCATCGTGAATAATTTCCCAGATCACGTTAGAATGTATTGATTATATGCGAAATTAAAGCCTCTGGAATTGTTTATATATGTTAATGCTGCCATCTATTATACCTGCGAAGCTTTGAGTTCCACAGTAGCGAATATACTAGACACTTTGACTTATTATTGCCGCAGGCGATCTGTCTTAGTTGATAGCCACCGCGTTGGCTCAGTGGTTGCGGTGTCCTGCAGCTGACTCGAAAGAAGTGGGTTCGGTCCCGGCCGCGGCGGTGGCATCTCGATGGAGGCGAAGTGCTAGATTCCCGTGTACTGTGCGAAGCCAGTGCGTGTTAAAAAACCCCAAGTGGTCGAAATTATCTGTAGTACCCCACTACGGCGTTCCTAATAATCTGAGTCGCTTTGGAACGTTAAACCCGATACAACCAAGCCAAACTCACTCAGCCTAGTTCTCGCATTGGAGGTTACTAGTTTATTGCTCAATGGCTTTGCAGCTATAGAATTTTTTAGTTTTGCATGAAATAACGTACAAGTTCTCGTCATTCAGAAAAAAATCAGCCAAATTTTTCTATCACGCTTGCATTATAAGTCTGGAAACATAGGCACTTAGCATCGCAAATCAATCAAAGGTTTTTTTTTTATTCAACAACCAGCTCTTCCTGGCCAGCCGGCCATGATGAGGATATGTGTAAGATGTATCGCCTTTATTTTTTGCTCTTATTATTTTTTCTTTTTCAGTGCTCCTGCCTACGGACTTGTTTTAGACTCGTGAGACTTAGTCAAGCTCGGCAAGTGCGGCCCAAATCGACTCCACCATTCACTGCAGGTGACGCGATGAGTGCCGCCCTGAGCGAGGGCTTTCGTGACCGGCTTTTTTCCCCTACCTCCTTCCCGACGATGTCCTCAGCGCAGGCATGCTTTCGATCTCATCCTGTTTACCGCACAAATGCAGACGCCCTTGAGCCTACTCTTTTTATTTAGCTCAGAAAATTGATTCGGGTTTTTCTTTGCCACTTGCGTGGCCTGGTACCGTCATCATACAAATCTGTTGCTCTCAAAGGTCTTGGAGCTCCTCGGACGCCAATTCCGCCCAAGTAAGGCGGCTAGCTACACTTACTTCCGCATACCAGCCTAACAGCCGCAGCAAGCTAAAGTGCACAAGCGAGCTCCTCCAAGAGGCCTGCGAGAAATGGTTATAGCCGCGCCCCATAAAAACACCACCCTCCTTTATGGCACGTCTGCAAGGTGGCGCCTCGGCAACACTTCCCGAGAAGTCGGGCACTTTCTAGCGAAGCCTTGTGGAATAAGTGGCACGCAGTGACCTCGTCACTGCCTCGCTTCTTAAAAAAAAATGAAAAGACGTGTGCAGGGATGGGGTATCTTTTGCGTACACCAAAAAAAAAAAAGCATCAAAGGCAGTTGGTTTAAAGTAACTACGCTATTAGAGCGGCATGGCTTAAATTACAGCACAACGCAATGTCAAGCACACTGCGCGTATTTTTCTTTAAGTGTCACGCCGCCAGTAACAGGGAATTCCTTGCAAAGGAAAATTCAAGGAAATATTGACTCTTCAAGAATGTACTGCTTGCAAACAGCACTGCAACAATGCATTGCAAGGTACCCACTTAATGTCTGGAACAATTCTAATTACCTCTCGGTTTATTCACACTGCTATGAACTAGTGAAACGCTACTGCCTAACACATCAACACTTTGATTTTCTGGTAATTTAGAAACACATGTAGAGGAATATAAACGTGGTCCATATGCACGTTCGGCCGCTAAGGTTTATGAGTCGTTTATTCCCTTTCTACTGACAAATTTCTAGGCTGAAATCTACTTGAGAGTCACTGACTTCTTTATTCTCTCTTCACAACGGCAGCTTCAAATCGCAGTCGATAGAGAAACCTTTAAGGATCTCCACCATCATTGACTTCGAAGGACTGATATGGCACTAATATAGCAAACTCGATTACGGTCCATAAATTCTGCGATCTCACCGAAGGTACTATCAGCAAGAAATGAAACGCGAACAAGTCAACTGAAACAAGAAGAGGAAAATGAGAAGCTCTTACTTAGGGAAAGTTCAATACTAGCTGACATTATTTTAACGTCGAAGGCGCGAAGACTCCTCTCAGAACTGTTAACCAACCTCGACTGTATTTTCTTTCCAGGCGGTGATGTTGGTGCTTTCGTGTTGCCACCTCAATTTTCTTGCTCGCGTTTCCTTCGTTGCTGATAGTACTTCAGGCACCAGAGACACCAGCGTTGGTTACACACGTATGCAGCAGTCAATTCGCATTTTCAACATAAAAATTTATAAAACAGGATGCTTATTTTTCTAACTTCGTTTGTATTGATTCTGTTATCCACTCTATTCTCTTTGACACGCTGCAGTGGAAACAGTAGGCCGGTTCCCCACTAGAGGTTTACACAAATGTCGTTTGGCTGGCAGCAATAACATTCCTCTTCCTGCAGTGTCGGTGCACTCGGGGCATTATTTCTTTCTGAAAATAGAACATGTAGTACTAGGTTATGGGAGTTTAAGGTCTTAAATCGACTCAGGCTTCGAGGGACGCCGTAGCGAAAGGTTCCGGATATTTCGACCACCTGTGGTTCTTCAACGTGCACTGACATCGCACAGCACACGGGTCTCTATCGCAATTCGCCCACCGCGGTCGGGATCGAACCCACGTCTTCCGGGTCAGCAGCCGAACGCCATAACCACTGAGTCACCGCGGTGGCTGAACATGCAGTAATAGTTGTTTATTAAAATAAAATAATAGGGGAACCGAAGCGGTGGTCTTGTTGCAGAGCATCCGGGTCGCATTGGGGAGGTGCTGGGTTCTATCCTCAGTGCCATCCGGTACCCGTCGGTTTTCGAATGAGTAGAAAATTTCGTCGGGCCTAGCGCTCGACTATTCTTAGGTGAATTTCTTGGAGAAAGGGACTTGGACCGAACCGTCGCTTTGATGAGTCAGTGATTCGTTCCGCCGTCAAACAACTTCGATCCGCATCGCGCGGTAAAGCCTACTTGTGGCCCTTTTTATACAAAGTTTTCAGATGTTAATTAAATCCCGCGGAATCTTTAGCTAGCTTGTTCGACGACCACCTCTTTTGTGCTCCTTCGCCTTAGGACGAAGCAGAAAGCTGAATATTAAGCGCAGGCTTACCAAGCCCGTGCTTAATCTTTGGCTTTCAACCAGTTTCAATCGGTGGCCGTCGAGCACGGTAACTAATGATTTGGCCGGCTATACGTTTCCAGAGGCTACAGTACTTATTGCGTCCGAGAACACTCGCATTCTTTCCCTCGAAGTTTTCTGAAACCTCGATAGCTGCTTCGCCAACTGAGCACACTTTAGACTCGACGGCCTTTGTAGCCACCCGTTTAGCAGTAACAATTTCAATTTCTTACTGAATATACTATGCGTCTCGAGTCCTTCAAAATCCAAGTATTACATGCGAACTACCGCGGAAACGGGCCTCTAAAAGCTGGGAGCACACATAAAAGTAATTAAAAAGCCAGACATCTGATTCTGCTATCCAAAAAAAGCATTTGCCACCATGGATACTGTCAGAAAATTTGCATTATTGCAGAACGTTGGGCTTCAATGCAGTGGATTGATTAAATATAGCACAATATCAAGCAACATTACGGCGCGAATGTGTCCGAATGAAGACTAAATGTGTGAATGGAAACCGCATTTTCCCGCTGTCAAGTGAAAACCGCTGTTCAGTCGACCGCTCATATATGACTGTAAAGCGAAACATACTCGGCACAGCACGTATCACGCATCAGCGAATAGGGGGCACAGAGCGTAAAAGCACAGTTAGTGTAACGAATAGCAAATGATTAAGCCTGCTGTACCAGTATTCTGCAAAGCCAGAACCTGTACAGAACATTCAGCAACGTAACGCTGCTCACCCGTCATGCAAAATGTCGCGCATTATTAAGACTGATGTTAGCAACGTTTCGCCTCGACATTTTTATTAATTTTTTTTTTGAATTGAGGACTAGTACGCATCGTTGCCGACGTTAAAAAACGACGCAGTTCTCGCCTGAGGGCTGCAGCAAGTTGCGTCATTCTCGGCAAGGGTAAGTTCGTTTGCGAGAGCTGTTGCATGCATATTTGTATGGAACGTCATGCCCGAAATGCTGCGCACCACGACAGGCACGAATAAAAGAAGACACATGGTAAAACGAAAAAGCAAGCAACCGAGTCAATCATCAAGCAACATAGAATACTGCCAAACGTGTTTCGAAAAAATAACCGCCGGTGACGCAGGTGCTGCTGGCCTCATGTTATATGATAAAAAAAAAAACTACTCTGATTGAGGCGCACTTATGAGTTGCTCCCACTGCACGGAAGTAATCTGAAGTGGACGAGCAACCTTGTTTACTATTAGCGCTGTCCGCTGTGGCAGTTGCTGATAACTCGACGTAACTATTCCGCGAAGGTTTAGCCTACGGGAAGACGCATTATCGTTTTCTTGCTTTTCTGTCACTCATGGCGCCATCACCCAGACATGGTGCGTTAGAAAATTGCGCAGTTTCTGCGCCAGTGATCGAAGAAGCGATTGCTGTTTGCCAACCAATCAATCAATCAATCAATCAATCAATCAATCAATCAATCAATCAATCAATCAATCAATCAATCAATCAATCAATCAATCAATCAATCAATCAATCAATCAATCAATCAATCAATCAATCCGCTAAACCTTCTGGATGAAATTTTAGACAGCACAAACATACCAGAAGGCTGGGCGTTTTTCTACTTTACGCTCTTTTTTTTTCTAGTTTATAGCAGCAGATAAAGGTCGCTGTCCCTCAGTTGTTGGAGCGACTGCTCTGGTGAAGTGGAAGTCCCGGGTTCGAGCCCCGGACCAGGGCGAAATTTTCTTTAACAAAAAATTTCTGCACAAGCTCTACAGCTTTCCTTTGTAGCTGTATGGCGGCGCTAGGGCGATGCCAATGAGTTCTTGCTCTTTTATTACATCTTCAAAAAAAGAGTGTCAATGACAGGCTTTGGAGATAAAAGCATGACGGAAAAATTTTATCAACACACTCAATGTCACTTTAAGGTTAGTAAAAACGCGCATAGAAAAAAACTTAACACAGAACACGAACGAGCTGCGACACGCAACACAATGAGCAACATAACAGGGCACCATAAGAGTCGTTGAGTCAACTATCAACAGGGAACGCGTCTTAAAGCCCTCTAGCCATCAGTATTGCTAGTACAAGAAAAAGAAAACGAAAGAGGTGGAAGAGAATGGCCATTTGCAACAGTTGTCGAAGCAACAGAAATGTGTAAAAAAGGTTTTTATGTAAATTGCAATAATAGTCAATCACAATGATGAAGGCTTTGAAATATATTAAGGCAGAAAGTTAGCACTCTGAGGCCTAAACGTAAATTCTCATGTGTTACTGTGTGGTGCAAGAATGAAGTAATTCCAGTGAACTACAAATCTTCCTGACCTAGGAAAACATTCTGACCGCAATTATTGCGGGTGTCCTGCCAAAAACGTTAATCTTCTGAGTGATGGTGTTGTACAACCAAGTGTTGTATGTAACTCTACAAGGGAGATCATTACGCTGATGCGCTGATCAGGCTGATGCGCCGAGGCTAATTCACTGGCAGATTATGCGCTGACCTCGATATCGATATCTAAGAAGTGCCTCTAGAGGGCACGGGACATGCGAAATAGATGGAAAAGACGGTGGCACATTTTCACAACACTACTGCTGGTAATCCACGCGGCTACTAATGACCGCACATAATTGGTCGAGAAACCGGTGGAGAAGGCTTGTTTCTGGGGTATGCTCGCCACAAACCAATCTCGTGGATTGGTTAATGGGTCAAAACAGACTGATTCAGAGCCGCCGCGATGGCTCAGTGGTTATGGCGCTCGGCTGCTGACACGAAAGGCGCGGGTTCGATCCGGGCCGCGGCAGTCGCATTTTGATGGAGGCAAAATTCTAGAGGCCCGTGCGCTGTGCGATGTCATTGCACGTTAAAGAACCCCAGGTGGTCGAAATTTCCGGAGCCCTTCATTACGGCGTCTCGCATAGCCTGATTGGCTTTGGGACGATAAAGATTCATAAACCAAACAGACTGATACATCATACTGGTTAATATTTTTCGCTCAGCTTATCTTAAATCTTTAAAGATAAATGAAACAAAACCAACACAAACAGTTAATTCAGAAGTTATTATGTGAAATACAATAGACGAGATGTGCTATGTTTAAAAAATACGGAAATGACAAAATCTAGGCTGATCGTGGCGCTTTATCAGGCACGGAGAATGAAAATGACTCTCGCTTTTAGCGCAAAAAGAAAATACTTCTCGAGCATGTTTTTGCAACAATACTTCTCTAGTTTCTTTTTTTTTAATACGGTCACCTTCGGTTAGCCTTTCCCGCTTGTCTGATTTTCCCATTTAATACAACAGATCACTACACAATAAACAGTCATATATTTTCATCTTACAGGTTATTTCCTGTTACATAACATGTTTAATGAATAGAACAAAGGATTCTTCTGGAATGGTGTGATATAATATAACTGTGAAGCGGTCTTGAATCTGCAAGTATTGCAGTCATTTTAAGGGACAGAAACAGTGCAAATACGAGCCACAAGAGCAGAAGTAATGGCATACAGGAGCTGACAGCTTCTTTACTGTTTGCAGCGGTTGATCTGTGTAAGCTTTATTTGTGCACGGCTTTTATCCTCTAGATAAGTACGATGTTCTTGCGTTTGCGACAGAATAAAGGTGCGTTGCTGCTTCCTCTGATGTCATTGCAGTCAATGAAATTAGCCATCTCTTCAATACGACGCTAAGTTAGATTGCTCGTGACAACAGCTAGGTTGCTACGCTCGAGATCATAAACTCAAAAGAACAATGCACTCTGGCTTTGTTATCCAACGCTTCTGTTAATGTCTTCGTGAGTAAAATAATTTTCTTCGGTGCTCTGGTACATACCTCACTTCATTTAACCGTCGCCAAAGAAAGAATTCGGGGCAGTGCTTAATGCCGAAGCAGGGCCTCCGTGGGCTTGAAACAGTGAACTCGCACAAGTGTTTCAGAAAACCTCATTGAAGAAGTCATGTCCGACCGTTTGGTTGCAGTAACGAGACATTATCACGCCGGCTCCCCGGTTTTGGGCGCTTCAAAGAATATTTCCTTGCTTACGCTTTTCTAGAAATATCAGGATGCTTCTGGTGCCCATTTAATGTTTATTGCTTCACAGTTCATCCTTTAATTGTTGTTCTCGCTGTCACAACGTCATTGTTGATAAAAGCGTAAAAGTTTTGAGAAGGCTTTCGGTAACAGAAGTTTAGTGCGTTTGCTAAAACGTGAATGATGGTTTCACGTCGCTGGAGTCAAAACACCTGTCATAAAACAACGTCTCAAACTAACAGAAACAGAATCAACGGACTTTTTACGTGATGATGGCAGGTTCTATCGCATTACCGGTCGTTGGCTTCGGACAAAGTCAGCTCGAATTTTCTCTTCTTGCCACCTGTGAAGCAGCGTGGGTGTGATGAGCTTGCAGAGGCGTGTTTTCGCACTCCCGGGTTAAGCACGTGGATGACGTCATCACAGCTTTTATCCGCGCAATCAAACGCAGCATTTGTTTATGATGTCTACGTGCGCGTACCTGTAGCCGACGCACGCGGTTGACCTAAGCGTCAACGACATAGTGCGTTAACCCCAGCATTGGAAGAAAAAGGTTTTTGACTGAACCCCTGGCCTCGGCAGTGCTAGCGGAGAAGCCGTAAAGTTTTGTCTTCAAGAATAAGGGCGCTCACTTTTTTTCGGGCGAAATGCAGTGAACGCACGTCGAAAAAAAAACGCGACAGAAAGCATGCTCCTTACTTAAGTGACACCCAGAAAAACAGGTCGTTGACCTCGCTCTTTTTTCCAAAGGTGTCTACTGAGAAAGTAACCACAACTCCGGAGGAACAGCCTGCTTTCAGCCGGAGGCAATGCGCTTCGCTTAAAAGAAATGGATGTGTGCTTCAAGCATTAGTTACGTGCTAGATTATATTGAAGGATTATATTGAAGCCATATGTGCATTAGAAGATTTGAAAGCCAACGAAACGTTTGTACTAAGGGATAGAACAGTGTAGGTTGGGGGAAAAAAGAAGGCATGATTTACCGCTAATCTCTGCGCATTTTTATTTGAACTCCCCAGATAGGACTTCTACTCTCATTTCAGGTGTTATTTGTGCAAAGGTCTATAAGCGAACTCCTTATGAGTGTAAACGCTGAATTATTTTTCATTATTTATGTTGTTACAACGCTTGTCGGTTAGTAAAATTTGCAGTTAATTGGGTGCGAAGCAGGTTTACAGAGGATCGTACAAGTATAAAAATATAACTTAAAGAAGTAGCGTTTAAAAATCGACTCACCGTTGCTTGCAGACTATAGAAAAAGGAAAATTTTTCTTTTTTTACAACTATAGCATATTCCTGAGTGTAGTAGGGCTACTATTAGCTTTTAAACGTTTTTCATTAATTTCAAAGTTCTTTATTGCAAATTTTCAAATCAACCGAGCAAAACCTCAGCTCAGCGTAAATTTATTGAATTTACGCCACTTTGGTAACGTTTTCGGCGCTTTCTGAGAGTGGCACTGAATTTAAAATTTATGTGCTAGTAGCGCCTTGTGGGAACGTTCAGTAAATGACAACCCTTGGCGGCTTTCTACAAAAAAGGTATGTCTTACTTCCTGAAACTGAATCTCAGCACAAGGCAAGTCGTCGGAGTCTCGTTCATATTGAGATTTCGGCGCTCATATAAACTAGTGTATAAAATCTATTGAGTATTTTGTTTACTCTTCGTGCAGGTGTATATTACTAGAAAATGAATCGTAGGATACCTGTCTATCTCTCTGCCAACTTGCTAGCTTTCGATGCGGCATGTGTTTTGTATGCTAACAGTATTAGCCATGCGTTAAGTAGGCTTAAAGACTGCGGTCATAGGCAAGTTGACAACATCTAATGCGGCCAAAGGTCCGCAAGAGACACAGGACGGTGCCAGAAGACAATAGAAAGTGGTAACATTTGTGTTGGCTCCTGCTCTGTCTTGTGGGCTCTTCGGCCCCTCTGTTTTGTGTTCTAGGCTGTTGGTGTTGTCCTTTGTGATTCACTGACACCATTATTTCAGAGAAAACGACAGTTTCTGGCGCTGATGGTATGTTTACCTTCTCGATGCACTTAAAAATCTCTCCAGTAAGAATGCGTGCCTTCTGAGTATAATCTCAAAATAGAAGCAAATTATTAATCACTGTTTCGTTGGGCGATGCAGAGCTTTCGAACTAACTTTTCGGGGAATGCTTTTCAGGCAGTGCAAAAGAATTTGCAGCATATTGAACAGTTGTTTGGCTGCCGAAAACGTGTCTACTATGGGAAAGTGACAGTATGCAGCTGCTGATTTCACTAAAACTTTCGTCCGCTTTTATATTTTTCTCGAGAGCGTGTCCGCATTTATTGCTGACAAATATGAAATAAAACTTTAGTTAAACTGTGTCTTAGCACTTTTTTTTAAAACTGTTGACACTGATGCCTTGAAGATATGTAATGTTGAAAGAAAGTTCGCATTAAAACCCACCTAATGTATATCTGCATCTAAAATTCACTACTGTACATGAATTCCTTAGTGACTCTTCAAACGTCAGAATACTTTCGACAAACCTCATGCTCAGAAAGGAAATGGGAAACAATACCTACGCATGCCATCTCTCTGTGAGTTATCGACGATAAATATCAGCAACGTTAAGGAGCAAGAAAGCATTATGTGCAGCTTAAAAAGGTATTAACAGTGATGCTTCACGTTGCCGCAACCCTTCGGCTACATGTGAGTGATTTAGGTCCAATATAGCGATTAATGCTCAAAAAGTGCGTGGAAATCAGTATTAAAGCCCAAATCGTAATTAATATAAACCTCCTTTTAATTGCAGTAAAGCGAGCGAATCTAGAGCTTCAAGATAGTAAAGCAGCAAGTGTGTACTAGTTGTTGATGGCTCATGACTGAGAGAACATTACTGCGTCAAAAAGACCGGAAACCACGTAAAATACAGGAAATGCGCAGACTATCAACTGTTTTTATCGGGACACGGTGAGGAATAGATGCAGAAAGCAAAAGATAACCACAAAAACATATCATCTACGCGAAACGCAATCAGAGCAGTGATGCTGCTATAGCGATTCACGTGTTGCCCAGACAAAAAATCCGCAGTCCGAAAGTGAAACAGAACGCTTGTTGATAGATGTATTGCCTTCTTTCTTGATTTAATGATTTCTCTTGATCTCTTATGTTAGGCGATCCCTATAGCGGAAGAGTATGTTAGTCTGAAAACCGCCGACGATACCCTCGTTTTTTGTTTTCCCTTATTTATACTGTTTGCAATGTGCCGTGACATGTGAATATTGTTCCGAGAATAAAGAAGGCCAACAAATGCTTCTTCTGAAGGACATTTATCATCGGCCGGTCTGTCCAACATAAGCCTTTCCACATAATGAGGGGAACTCGTGCACCACCGCACACACGCATGGCACATACCACGACCTCTGATTATATCACATATGGACGGGCTTATACTATAGGTGAAAGATCAATTTTCCAGTAGACACGGGGACATAATCTGGCAAGTTACGGAGGGCCAGAAAAAGCAGTCTTTACTCTGCAGCTTTGTGTATTGCTGGAATTCGTGATATATATATATATATATATATATATATATATATATATATATATATATATATATATATATATATATATATATATATATATATATATATTCTGTAGGGGTTCCAATGCGCCAGTTTACAAGTGTAAGTACAGTATTACGACAAACGCGACTGTTCGTTTTAAAGGTTTATTGTGCCAACAGTTTCGGGAATGGTATTCCCTTCGTCAGGGGATTGTAAGCCTGCCCTGACGAAGGGAATACCATTCCCGAAACTGTTGGCACAATAAACCTTTAAAACGAACAGTCGCGTTTGTCGTAATACTGTACTTATATATATATATATATATATATATATATATATATATATATATATATATATATATATATATATATATATATATATATATATATATATATATATATATATATATATATATATATATATATATATATATATATATAAAGTATAAAATCACCAAAAAACATAACAGGATTTAATTCACGACGTTTCGGCTGGAGGACCAGCCTTTTTCGAGCCACTGCTCGAAAAAGGCTGGTCCTCCAGCCGAAACGTCGTGAATTAAATCCTGCTATGTTTCTTCAATTTTTGGTGATTTTATATTATATTGACCAAATCAGTTGCCAGAAATAACTTTTGGTATATATATATATATATATATATATATATATATATATATATATATATATATATATATATATATATATATATATATATATATATCCTCATACTGTAATTTTCCTAAGGGCCCTGAAGGCATTGAAATAAATAAATAATTAAATAACATAAGTGACCCAAGAGTGGTTTGATGTAATCACGAAAAGCGGAAGGCCTCATTTCGGAATTCAGGAGCACGGGTGTC
>NC_135506.1:13885224-13962724 GCF_052857255.1 Amblyomma americanum
TTTTGTTTATTATTATCTGTATAAATACCAATGCCCCACTGCTTGGACCCAAAGGATCTGCAGTATGTAATAAATGAATGAATGAATAAATAAATAAATAAATAAATAAATAAATAAATAAATAAATAAATAAATAAATAAATAAATACCATGCGTGTCCAAGAGTGGTTAGATGTAGTCATGAAAAGCGGAAGGCCTCATTTCGGAACTCATGAGCACGGGTGTTACACTCTGCGGTCTTTCGGCGAAAAACGCCGCGGGTGGACAGTCGATCCGCATGTGGGAAGTCCGCAACAGATGCACTCTTTTCCTTCGCCGTGCTGTTGCTATCGGGTGGCGGTGCTCGACGTGTCGAAGCACCTCGGCAGACAATATTAGCAAATGGGGACAGTCGTGTTTCTCCCCGTCGCATTCATTGCGAATGTATTCGTTCCATTCCAGTCGTTCTTGCAGGGAAGAAGGGGATGCGGGCATGACACATGAGTACAACGCGGCTTCTTTATTTTCTTCTTTCATTCTTTCTCTCTCTCTATTTTTTTCAACCTCATTTGCTTTCAGAACTTGCTACTGTCTCTGCCGTTGTTCTTTGCGCTATGCGCGCCCGCGGCAAGACGGCTGCAAGCTATACCGGGGATCGATGCAAATGCGATGGCGAACATGAGCTCCCTGGTCTTGCGACGTCGGCGGAAATCTGGGTCTTTTATCGATCACATTTTGGTGAATTCTAGCTGCGTAATGCGATCAGATATATTTTTTTCATATCCTTCCTTGTTGCTTTTCAGCTGGACAGTTGCTTCAGCCAACCTGTTAATATTTGCGTTAACCTGAGACGCTGGTTGTGTTACCGGAAGGGAAGGAATCGTAAAAAAAGGAAACAAATGGTCCGCTTTACGCATCGCATTACCTATAGGAGAGTATCTGTCTGCGTCGGCAATCTCTGGTCTTCGTACTCTTTCGTCTATTGAGCTATTTTTTTTTACTATGAACAACCAACCTGTCCACACTTCTACCCTCATAAGCGTAGTGAGTGTGTGCAAATCAATTAGTTATTTAAGAAACTTTCTCCTCCGTTTTGTTACCTTTTTTTTTCAAGGAGTGGTTTTGCCTTAAGTACTAATGAAAGCAAGACGGCCTCGCTTTTGTATGCCGCACTCGAGAATTTTGTCTCTCAGTTTGGGCACATGTGAAGAATTAGAGTAGAAAATATCTAGCTACGTTGGCTCGAGCGTATAGTCAAACTTTTTTATCTGCTAGGTGTCGTCTGCTCGCTGGTCGAGCACGCCGCAACTATATTAGAAGACTCGCTGTGTCGTGGTTCGTTCAGTTAAGATGCAATGCACTGCATGGAGCACTCGAACAAATTCTGTATGCAGGGACATCTGTACTTTTTGGTCACCTCACATAAAATTAAACTACTGCACAAGTTTCCACAATGAACAGAGTTTCAAATTCATTTCAATTTAACATTTAAGGCAGCGCATGCTAATGATTATAAAGCGCGGTGTATTGGGACGAAATATTGAAGTGAAAAAAGCTGCCGCGGTGGCTGAGTAGTTATGGCGCTCGGCTGCTGGCTTGAAAGACGCGCGTTCGATCCCGGCCGCGACCGTCGAATGTCGATGGAGGCGAAGTTCTAGAGGCCCGTGTGCTGTGCGATGTCAGTGCACGTTAAAGAACCCCAGGTTGTCGAAATTTCCGGAGCCCTTCACTACGGCTTCCCTCATAGCCTGAGTTGCTTTGGGACGTTAAATCCCCATAAACCAAACCAAGTGAAAAACCAAACGTTTCTAGTACATGGTCTTTTCTTCTCGCAGTTTCTTTTCTATTTTCATTTATAACTTATTTTTATTAATCTCATCAGGTGCCTTGCCATTAACTTTAGTGCAGCATCTCGACAACATTGTTTATTTATTTCTGGTCTGAGGATTTGCAAAATAAAGTGGCCATGTGACGAAAGGGGATTAGAAATTCGCAGAGTTGGGCTGAAATGTGACCGAAGATAGAAGAGCCACAACTACTGCTTTTGTTTCAGGTGTGAATCTGGGCTTTTGGGTGAGTTGCAACCTTTAGAGGAACTATAGAACTGTTTTAACATTTCCGATAAATGTGTTCAGTTCGTAGAACGAATGTTTTTCAGCACACACCCTAAATTTGAGTCCCTGAAACGGAGCCGGAGATTCACCCCCCCCCCCCCCCCCCCCTCTCTCTTCCCACGCGGGGCATTCCCTCTTCCTCTCCTGCCCAGCAACCGATGACCCGCCGCGGTGGCTCAGTGGTTAGGGCGCTCGACTACTGATCCGGAGTTCCCGCGTTCGAACCCGACCGCGGCGGCTGCGTTTTATGGAGGCGGAACGCTAAGGCGCCCGTGTGCTGTGCGATGTCAGTGGACGTTAAAGATCCCCAGGTGGTCGAAATTATTCCGGAGCCCTCCACTACGGCACCTCGTTTTTCCTTTCTTCTTTCACTCCCTCCTTTACCCTTCCCTTACGGCGCGGTTCAGGTGTCCAACGATATATGAGACAGGTACTGTGCCATTTCCTTTCCCCAAAAAACCAATTATTATTATTATTATTATTATTATTATTATTATTATTATTATTATTATTATTATTATTATTATTATTCAACCGAGGAAGGGCGAATGCGGGAGGAAAAGGGAGCCACGGTGAGCAGCATAAAACACCCTGCGATGCACTGCAGCTGCTACTGGCTCATTTTCGTCCGATTCACCACAGCCCCTAGCCTTCGGCCGGCCGTCTTCCTAGAAAGAGAATGTGGTGTGAGACAACTGGGTGCTCTGCCCAGTCGACATGCACGTACCTTCGACCGAGCAGCCTCTTGCTAATTGTATACCAACCAACGAACAGCGTGCTTGCAGAGTCAAACGGCTGTGGAACTCCTCCGTCGGGACAGCTTTTAGCTGACACGTTCGTGTAAAGCAACAACAGGAGGCTCCTGAGGTCTCACTTGCGCAGGGTAGAAAGTCTTGCGTCCACATTTTCTTCACTCATATACTGTGCTATTGCAAGGTCAGCCACGTAAACGTTTCTCGCTAAACCCGCCCAATGTTTCGATAATCATCCTTGCTTGCCTTAGAAGTGCACCGCTTATGAGCCCGATAATTCGCTATAACTTTAATGACTTGATAGGTTTCAGTCTTTAGAGCATAGAAAGAAAAAAATGCCTTACATTTTGCCGCTTTTAATAGCTGCGTAATGTAGCGTTATGAACTTCTTCCAGCAGCGTTCTTCCGCTGGTCTGGCAAGGCTACGACACGTAATGATCACTGCAGCCTTTTCTATTTCAGTCCAACAGCCTTCCATTATACGTCGCAGTCCTTTACAGGTCGCAGGTTTTTTGTTCCCTTATTCTATCTCGCCACAATACATCAGTTTCACCCATTGTGAAACTTCCCCAGCGCCACTTCAGCCTGTCATTTAATCGTCCCCTGTAGATTCCTCACCCCAACGGCAAAAGCTGCCTTCATCACTTTACCTCAACACCGCTCTCCAAACTTTTTCTTCTCCATCGCTTATTCTACCTGTTCGCGAGTTTATTCTTTATTAATTGTGCTATTGTTCTTTGATCTCTGCATGCTGTTTAAGTTTTCCACGATATTCCACAATGTTTTGTTTCCCTTAAGTTCCCACTTCCTCAATGGTTAAATCATCGCAAGCTTATTACGCTCTTTTCAAATACTCGTCCCGAGTGGAAAAAACAGTTTTTTTTCTGCCTTTCGGACTTTTTTATACTTACCATCTTTGCATTGCTTTGCTTTTGGAGCCTCATGCGTTTCTTTTTCTAAAGAATGGGGACCGCGAGTTCGGGGTACTTCGTGTAAGCTGAATAGACTGTCTCAAGAGATCTTCTTTTAAAGCCGCTTAAGTAATTGAGATTGCATTTCATGAAACATGAATACATAAACAAGAAAATTTTGACCTCGCCGATTGGCAGCTTTTAAAAGCAAAATGTGCCCTGCGAGCAGTAAAGCAAGCGAGAGCTTATCTGGTCTCCGTTGTTCCGCCCTGCGTGCTCGCACTAGAGCGTGTTAATTGGCAAAGCCTGGCGAGCATACGCCTACATAGTCGAAAATTTCCATTTTTGTGACAATAGTTGACTTGACTATGATCTTGTATTATAGGAACACGCCCAAAATGCAACATACAAGAGTAAATAAACGATTTGTCCGAGTCATTTCACCCGCGCCTTTGTGAGTTTTCAAAATCAGATGAAGTTTTTTTTCTATTTTATGCGCGTCTAGCTTGTGCATTACAAATA
The DNA here is from genome assembly GCF_052857255.1 of Amblyomma americanum. Classification (NCBI taxonomy): domain Eukaryota; kingdom Metazoa; phylum Arthropoda; class Arachnida; order Ixodida; family Ixodidae; genus Amblyomma; species Amblyomma americanum. The sequence goes on from NC_135506.1 coordinate 13,889,503, forward strand.
ATACAGTTGCTTCGAAAGAGTTGTGTGGCTGTTCTCGAAAAGCCATCATATAAATTTACTCTCACATGCTTCAAACAGTGTAGAAACAGAGTAGTTTCAGGTACTTACATGTTGATTTCTTTCTTAGACTTGATCAAACGAATAGATCGTGAGTTTATTTATTTATTAATTCATTTTTTTCAGAGTAATTCACAAATGAATGGCGCGTTTTCTTACCTTATAAACTATTCATTTAAGATACTCAGGTTAGCAACAAGTTTACAGTGCTGTGTGTAGCTCCAGCACCCAATCAGTGCTAACTAATCTAACTTAGCCCTGAACGCCTAGGTTGCCCACTCGTGTGGCCAAAATATACGGAATTAAACATCGTTTTAAGCTCACACAAGCAATATTGACCAAAAATTTGCGTAGCTTCATAAGGTTCTTGTATAGCTTCATAACGAGATGCCCTGGACTGCACATTTATTCATACTCTGTACATATTCATGCACGCGTATGTTTATTGCACAGCTTTATTAATGCCTTGTAATTGTCTATATTTCGTGGCTATTATTCACTCATTGCTTTAGAACGTACGTTTCACATGGGTAGCACGAGCTTATGCCACAACATGTCATGACTGACGCAGAAGTTGAGTTTTAATCTATGCTCAGCTGCCAACAGGCTCCCTTTAATAGTAGCGGCTTATTACGCATGACTTTAGGAAAAATGAATTGTAGACATACAGTCTTTCACATTATTTTTTATTCCCTGCGTAAAGGCTTTCCAAATGTTGCTATCTCTGCTGCGGTCAGGTCTGAGTTTATAGCTCTGCAGCGTCCACTAGTTAGGATATAACTGGCGTGAACCAAAAAATACTGAGGACATCATGATTATCCACTGGTAGAGAGTGGTTACTGGTTTGTTTTTTCTCTTATTAAAAGACCAAAAAATTATTCCTGCATGGTCGTGTTAGCAGTGCCGAAGAAAAAGTTAACGCTCTTGCGTGATTTGGTGAAGCATTCTCTTCCAGGTTGCAAAAAAAAAAAGAAAGGCAGATATGGTCAGGCAAGTAGGTTTGCTTTTATTAAAGGTCTATGTGGACATCCAGCGAAGTGGTTCTTGCCAAAGGGGATACGTGGCCTATCTCAGCGGCGTTCATAACCAGAATCTCATCGAGAAACACCGAGGCTCGTGCAAGGATTGTTTCATTTTATCGCCTTCGGAGAATTGGTGATACGTTTGTTCGTTATTCTGTTCGTACTAGCTGCTTCCTTTTCTTGTGCAGAGTTGTTTAATTCTTCTTTATTTTTTTGTTTCAGGACGGAGCGCTGAGAGCATATTCGCGACGCGCCCTAACTACAGTGTAATACGTAATCGAATTACGCCGCTCGAATCAGTCAGCGACCCCTCGCTGACTGCACCCTTGAACTTGTACTAGCTCCTGCATGATCACAAAGAAGCACAAGTGTGCCTGGAACTCTCGGCGCCTCCGTTATTGAGGGGTGTGGCCGTGCTTACAAAAGGCAGCTGCGGCTTAGCACGAGACGGTGGCGAAACCTTTAAGGGAGGTCGGCAAGTGTAACCGACCATTAACGCAGTGTACTCGATACATAGCAGTCTCTACCACTTAGTAGCGTGGGACCATTATTCCTTTATCGCTAGCCTTCTCTCATTTAGCGCGATACAGGAGAAAGTTTCTTCGCGCAGCATTCCCTGTCTGCCTTATGGTATAATTATGACGCCTGGCAGTCGTCGGTTCCAGAGGCGACTGAACTCTCGCTTGAATGCGAAGGAAGAAGAAAGAAATAACAATAAGTACTCCCGCGTGATGCTCGTCTGCACTGCATCCAAAAGCCGTCAGTACGGCAAGCCTTGGCTGACCTTTCATTACTTCGCATCATTCAGGCGTTGTGCTTGCTGCTTCCTGTTACGCTAAGGATAGGATTGCGAATGTGTCTCAATACGGAGGCTGGCGGATTCACTTGCAATCAAGAAATCAGAGACTGCGCATTTCATCTTACTTGTTTTTTTTTGGCAAGAGGTCACTGTAAGGATAATTCCGCTTGCGTAATATCTCACTCACCACTTTCACTTTTCTTACTGTATCCCCAGGACTCCGACTTAGATGGGCAAAGAGAACTTGAAACGTTTTCCTGAGAATTAGATGACGTTCGATGGTAAGACGGCATGAAGCTTTTAGCAAAAGCATTCTAAGTTTTTCAGTGCTAGAATTTAAACAGTGATCTATTCACCGAATAAAACTGGCCCCAAGTGCTGGAATCTTCCCAAATGTTTGTGTTGTGGGGTGAAGCTCAGTCATATAGGAGGCAGATTCAGAATCCTGGAGCGTTGGCTTATCGATTTCAGTGTATTGTCAGATGCCGCCAAATAATCTCTGCGGGCTGTACCTTCGAAAGCACGTGGTTTTTTCTTTCGAGCAAGCATTCCTGCCTCAAAAATCATGCGTCCCATACTCGGCACTATGCAATGCAGGTAAGCCTGAACGACATCACAGCTTTATTTTGTGGTTACGTTATCACTTCGAATGCTTAAAAATAAAAGGACATCGCCTGCTTCCCCTCCAAGTTCATATATTCTATCTCTTTAAGCTCGTAAAATTTTAAAACCTCTTTAATTGTATTGTTCAGCCACAAGCGAATGTTGAGTCATCGGAGTAAGTGAACAGGTTCGGTTATACCGCTTCTTCACGCGGGTCATTCAAGTGTTTTGCTGTATGAGGAACAAAGAAGTGAAGATGCGATGACGTGCAGAGGACGCTTTTCCAAAAGCGTAGTTTAAAAAAAAACTTTCGTATTTTATCAATGTACAAGCGGAGCAATAAATAGAAAGCTTGAATATCACATTTCGATGGAAGTCAGAGCAGTCAGTATCACTAGGACGCATCCCTTCAATTGGCCGCGCTACACCAACAAACACAAACAGAAAGAGAGGAGAAAAATCAGCATAAGGCGAACAGCCGCTACTGACAAGCATCCGTGGAAATTGCGCTCACAAGCGCGACGTTTTGTAAGGCAAAGTGGAAGCTTCGGCAAGCTGCTTCAACGCTATCGACACAAAGCGCAAAAAGCAGCGCCCTGTCAGTGTGTTCTTTTCACGTCTACGTCTTTTCGCTGTTCCGGTAATTCTATAGGGCGCTGTTCAATTTATCAAGAACAACTTCCTTCATACAATGGCCTCTTACAATAAGAAACTTTGTCTTCTCACCCAAAGAGGCACGAACTAAACGAATGGCTTTCATGGGCACGAAGCTACCTTGCTTTATCACTCTCCAGCGAATCCCATTGTGCTTGGTACGCGCTCAATAAATTCTTCCGACAGATTGCTGTCGAACAGCGAGCTGCACACTTAAGGCGGCAGTGAAGAAAAGAAACCCGCGAAGGGGGGCCATCAATCACTAGACTGCTTTCTTCGGAACACGTTCTTCACTTCAGCTACGCACCCCTTCTAGCGTGCTGAGCATGCCAGTGACATCCACTCTTGTGTAGAGGCATGGGATAAACCGAGATTTAGTAAGACAAACTTATGAGACTGTGCAAACTTTTTTTTTACCAAGTGCAGTGCTTTGAAAAAAACAACAACAATCATGCTTGAGGGCAGCACGGCTGTTTCACACAAAACTACTTAACGCTCCAGAAACGAAGACCGTAGCTGTTCGCAGCAGAAATATTTGTACAAATCAAAGAAAATTTTTGGGCGTCAGCAAATAATGAAACAACTGCTATGCTAAGCAGTGTACTCGTCTATCCCCGTAAAAAAAGAGGTTAAAAAGTTGTTTAGCAACGTACTGCTTGAAGCTTGAAAAAACAGTATCACTATCTCCTTTCAGCAGAATGCTGAATTCTCTCTGTCAAACGTCCTGTAGCCGTTTTCGCCATTTACCGCAGCAAATGAACGCACACATTCTTGCGCATGATGACGCAATCAACTATTTTTTGATGTTTAGAGTCATTTAAAATACAAAAAGGTTAACCAAAGAGGAGCTCCGAAAAAGAAATCAGGGCCTATGCAAGCATAGCCTTGGGAAGTCTCAGTTTTTTTTTACAGAAAGCCAGGAAATATTTCAGAGCCATGCCCAATGCTCGCGTGCTTGAGCTTAGGTAAGTTATTTAAAGCTGCTACGGATAAAGTATGAAAGAATTGTGCTAAACGGGAAGAACTGCCGCGGACAAGCCTTAGAGGCTTGTCCTCTTAGAGGCGCAATGAAGCCGCAGAGCATGGTGATAGAAAAGATTTCATGTTGTACCATGTGAGCGTAAGAACATGAATGAAGCGTAAGCAAAACGCTGCAACCAAGAGATATAAATAGAAAAGACAAGTACAGAAAAAGAAAAGTAAAATTTTATCTATCCCCACGGCAGCACAGAGAAGGGAAATAGCACTGCATTTATGTGAACTTTAAAGCTTTGCGCTCTTGATGGATGAGCGCACATGCTTGGGCGTGTTGTTAAAAGCAACTAAAATTTCGCACACGCTGATTTGAGAAGGGAAATTGGCGGACGAACCACTAGGAGGCAAGATTCTGTCACAAAGAAGAAATAAAAAGAAAATAATAATAATAATAATCGGTTTTTGGGGAAAGGAAATGGCGCAGTATCTGTCTCATATATTGTTGTACACCTGAACCGCGCCGTAAGGGAAGGGTAAAGGAGGGAGTGAAAGAAGAAAGGATAATAGGTGCCGCAGTGGAGGGCTCCGGAATAATTTCGACCACCTGGGGATCTTTAACGTGCACTGACATCGCACAGCACACGGGCGCCTTAGCGTTTTCCCTCCATCGAAACGCAGCCGCCGCGGTTGGGTTCGAACCCGGGAACTCCGGATCAGTAGTCGAGTGCCCTAACCACTGATCCACCGCGGCGGGTAAAAAAGAAAAGTAAAACTGAATTTCGGGCTAGTTGCTATAAGGGGTACATGTTTTGAACGCAAAAATGACAAGGACCTCGCGACAGAACACAACACAGGTACTACTACTAACAATGAAGCTTTCAGTTGCCAGTAGCAGCGCCTGTGTTGCGTTTCGTCCCGTAGTCCTTTTTATTTTTGCTCAGAACATGCACGGGTGAAAGAAATTTAAGTACTTGTAAGGGACCCTCAAGATCAGAAAATGTCTAGTCGCCGAAAGCATAATAAAGCTGCTTGCGACGAATGCGTACTTCTGTGCGAATGATTCGTTTCACAGCGCCGTGCACTAAAATCACGACGATGCGCAATCATACATAGGTACAGTCTTTGTCAAAAGTCCTAAAGCCAAAGGCTTTTGCTTTAGCCCCATAACAGAGCCATTACGGCACTATTAAAGACCTAATCACCTTGTAATGCTAAAAGAGGTTTGTTCTTGCGGTAGAGAAGCTTCCTACTTGACTTGTGTTTTGAATGATCTGCAATACGGACATTCTAGGAACATTTTTGGCGCTGCAGCTGAACGCTGTGGTCCTGGGACTTTTGACCAAGACTGTAAAGGCATATAATATATGCTATCCAAATTTTTTATTATAAACAAAAACACACACGGTGACATACCACTGAAGGCATGAGATGAGGGGGGGGGGGGGTTGAAAGATATGAAAACTTGTATATCTTGTATATATATTATCTTGTATATATACACTACACAAACTTCCTGCGCATAATGCTACGCTGTTGTGTCGCCTGTGGCTGAGAGTGGCGTTCACAAATGCGTACTTCCACTTAATCGCAATGGCAGGCTCTCCTGCGTGTGAGATCTGTGGGTGCGACGAAACTATAGAACACCTTCTTCGTAACTGCCCTCGGTTGCAGCGTGAGCGTGCACTCCTGGCTGCAACACTCCGCCGTTTAGATCCTCGGCCCCTTACTGAAGCCAAGATTCTGTATCCTTGGAGTAAGCCTTCATCGCAGAGGACAGCTTTGAAGACGCTTCTCAAATTCTTGAAGGACTCGGGACTGAGTGCAAGGTTGTGAACTGTCAGTGTGTGCCCTGTGTACCCTGCAAGTAATGGCCAACGCACATGTGCAAAAGTGATCATCTCTCTTTGTTCTCTCCCCTTTCTATCTCTCCCTCCGTTCCCCTTCCCACGTGCAGGGTAGCATACCGGGCGCTGCCTAGTTAACCTCCCTGCCTTTCCGTTTGTCTTTCTCTCTCTCTCTCTCTCATGCGCATAGACGAAATAAAGTTGGTGCAGTCACGGCTTAAGATGCCGGCTGCGTTGGCGGATGTAGGTAGAAAAAGCTCGCTTGAAATCTTCTTACGTATACACACAATCCAATCTTTGTACGCATAGAAGAAACACAATTTGCGCAAGCATGGGCTTGGCTACCTCTGCGCGGGCGGGGAAAAGTAGGAAAAGATCATTTGAACTTATCTTGTTACGGTGTACTATTCTTACTTTGTGTTGTGCAGACGAAACTCAATTGGTGCAAATACGACCGAGGATGCGGGCTTCGCGGGCGATGCTACATAGAAAAAATTCGCCTGAACTTTCCTTAGGTGGCGTTGTACGATGGGTATCGTGAATTTGGATTCGGTAGAATCTACGAAGCACGCACGGGAGGGAGATGCTACCGCGTAAACGGTAGCAAAGGTAGCAGGTACCACGAAAACAACACAAACATGTTTTGCCCAGGCAAAGCTTCGCTTTCGTCTTTTTTTCCCTTTTTTTTTCGGAACATGCACATATTCCGAACGTCGCCACTTGTGAAAACAAATATTCGTGGTAGCCCACAACACTGCTGGCACTGATTGCACAGCATCTGATTGCACTGCTGGCGCTCCGGCTATTCTCGCTGCTGTTAAGAGTGCTAGTATAATGTATGAGGCGCCCAATACAGCACTCGCTTTATTGGGCGCATGTGTTTAGTATGTGTTATTCACCTAGCGTTTAATTTAAACAATCACAGAAAAAAAGCGGCATATATTTATTGACGCTTTCACAACACATGTGGCTGTCAACGTGGTAGCGTCCGCTCGCAAAAATAAATAAGCATGTACCGCCTAATTGTTTACATGCGCATACATAGAGCATGTTGACGCTTCTTGAACAGGGTGTTAGCAATCGGCAGGAATAACAGGTCGCGTCTTGTCGTGGATAAATATCAGTTCCAAACAAAAACAAAATTGCGAAAAAGACCTAGTCGTCTTATCTGTGTATTTGCCGCGTCAAAGCCTTAGCTTCGCATGCGCCAACAAATTTAATACCCCTGTCTAAGGTTTCGCTTTCTGCAAATGCAAAGAACCCATAGCGAAAGCTATGTAACGAAGAGAAAATCAAATGTTTCCTTAAGTATTCCTTTTTTATTATTTACTAAGCATTTTTTCTGCAGTTCTTCTTTATGTACCGTTTCCCTCGTTGCATTATTTTATCTATTGTCGCTTGGGCACCGAATCGAATCGAAACCTATATTATTGATCTGTACTATCGCACTTACCATTTCTTCAGTAGTGAAAGTCCACCGCGTGCTTATCAAAGGTTAAAGTACCGGGTTAATGAGGAGAGTTTGGCGTGTTGGTACATATTTTTCAGAAAAAGCACCGCAAAAAATGGTGTGGACAAAGACGAGACGACAAGGACTGGCGCGGACGTCGTCTTTGTCCACGTATTTTTTGCGCTGCTTTTTCTGAAAAATTAAAGTACCGGAAATTTACCGCGAAGTTAGGACACGAAAGAAAGCTATCTTCACAAATATTGCCGTGATGAAAAAGCCACGCCAGCTCAGAGCGGTGAATTGTGAGAAAATAGGTGACAGAAACCAAAAAATGCAGAAATCGTAACCCACGCTATTGAGAACGCAGGAACAATGAATGCTGCATTGTCTTCGCCTAGGTAAACAGAAGCCCATACAAACACAACTCCTATTGTAGAAACGCTGGCTAGCTGGTGGAGACTCCCCTTGATCTTTGTTTATTTTGTCTCCTGTTGTTACACGTAATTAAGTTATGGACGAACCAATAAAAACAGGGCGGTGCCGACCTAAGGTGACGTGTCGGGGTACTTGACCTGAGAGTCCTTCGGGTAGGCCATTGTTTAAATATATTTGCTCTAGCGCCACCTTTGCTTCTGTTTTCGGTTGATTCGGCTTTATTCTGCACCGTGCTACTGGTCCAAAGGAGTTGTGCAGATAAAGCGAGTCCACTAATTTTAGACATCTACGAGGTTTTCATTGATCAGGACAAACATTTGATGCTCAACTTGAAAGTGCTTACAGTTCTTCGTGGAGCATATTCTCGAGAAGGGTATGGCAGCGCTCAGTGTATTGCTGCGGAGGCATTTCGCTCACAGATTTATTCGGGAAGATACCGAATTTGTTAAAAGTGATTACAGAGGACAACACACAGTTTCATTTTATTGCTAATTCACCGTTTACCTGTAAGCCTCACCAAGGAAAATGAGTTGGAAACGTCTTACACACAATAGAAATCAACTTTTGCAGAATGCGTGCAAAGGTATTGTCAGAAGGCTGCTTGCTGAACTTCATGCTCAGAGAAAAAAAATAGCAGGCTAGTTCATGTACAAATTTCTTCATACCACGCATTACCATCAAACGGACATTAGCAGAGCACATAGCCATTGAACCCAATGTTACAAAATTTTGTGATCGATTATACAATGACATTGCCATTTCAATTTTTTATTGCTGCCTCTCTGTTCCTTGCTTCTTTTCTGTTGTGCATAAAAACATACTGACTTTTATTTTACCTTTCTTGTTGGCTGTGACTTTAACAAACGGTGACTTTTCATAGCGACTCTCTTTCCTCTTGCGTTTTTATCCCCTCACCCCTTTCTCCCCGTGTAGGATAGCAAACCGATTATTCTTCCGGTTAAACTCCCTGTCTTTCCTCTTCCTCCTCCTTCTTCTTATTACGCTTAATTATTTTTGTGTCTATAATTTGTATTATAATGCTCTCACTATCGTTGCTTTCTATACTTAATCTCAAGTGCTAAGATTACGCTACCATGTTATAACTAGCCGGCCGATTTGACCTGTCTATAATTCTTGACGTCCCTTATTTTGTACTTTATACTATCCCCCCTACCCCCAGGTAAGTTTAATACGCTCTACTTGCGTCCTTTACAGATATCTTGGATTAATAAAAATTAATATAAATTAATTAATCATTAATTCATTGCTGCTTTTACTTTGCAAAGCTCATGCCGCTGAGCCAAGCTAGCATGACTGTTTGGTGGCTTTCTCATTGGTTATCCTTGGCTCGTTAGTCCGATCTCTTCTTGAAATACAAAACGATTTAGATGGAGGCAAGCCAGCGGCACCACTTAAATTTCAGAACTCACACCTTTTGATTTCATTGCTGAAAAAAGAACATCGTGCTTTTACTATGAGAGTGCAGAGCATTATATAACAATGACTAGTGCAATTGACAAAGGGTTTCGACGTTGCCTGTCAACAGCAGTTAGCCCCGTGTAAAAAAAAGAAAACTTCTCTCTGGAATAACAGAGGGATCATAAATATTTTTTACGGCAGCAGATTCAGCCCTGAGCTCGTACGTCATCAGTGTAGTACTTGTCAGCCATTGCGTCTTATTTTCGCGCTACGGTCAACCGGGAAAAATAGCCTTGTCCTGTCCGTTATCGCGACTATTACGGAGAGTACAGCGCACTTAGCTGAATAGCTTGCCATCAGCGAGAGCTCATTTACTTTAACGAGGCAACTTCAGAGTTAGCTTCGGCGCTCAATACATGACGAGAGTGCATCTAGGGCGCCGTACTAAAGCGGTCAATTTTATGGTCCATAGCTTTCACTTTCCTAGTGATCCAGATTGCGAGACACAGTACCGACAAGCATTACGAACTTCGTCGGCATCTCTACACGCGACCTTTAAGTTACGTTTGGAGCAATGAACTTTTTACAACCGCTAAATGTTGACTGTAGAGGGCCTTTAGCGTTTCGTAACAACAGCTATAGCTCCTGAGACGGTTGTCAGTTTCTCTCAATTTCTTTTAATTCTATCCTTACCCAACGCTCCGTCTATTGGCCGTCAGTCCATTTTGTTCTGACGCGACGAGTGCTATTTTCATCAAAGTAGCAAGGAGTGGGCAATCAATACGATTTGGTAGACACGTAGCTACGAATATCTTTAAGGGTGCGCTGCCTATCTGCACGTATGGGCCTCTTCTGCATGGATACGTCAGTTTGTTTCTAACAGGCCTGGATAAATATAGTTAGTTTTAGCACACTATTTTGGCTTTCGATGCTACTAGACTACATATACTTTCCTAAGCCAATATTTAATTTCATTTTGAAATTGCGTCAGATTTCTTTAAAAATCCTTGTCGCTGATGTCACTGGTTCCTATGATATTTATAAAGTGCCTACTTGAGAGCGACTGGATTGAGTGACAGATTGTGACAGCGTTGTGCGTGTGTGTGTTATGCCTTTTCCCCCTTCTCTCTTCCTCCTTTTAGTCTCCTAATCCCTCTTCCCCAGTGCAGGGTAGCCAACCGGAACCCCTTTCTGGTTAACATCCCTTCTTTTCCCTCCTCCTCTTTATCTATCTCTCTATCTATAAAGTGTTAGATGTGTGTTGTGTGTTGTGTTGGGTTTTATGGCACATAGGCAACTGAGGCCATCATGGGCCAATCTCAAAGTATGAAGAAATTTCCTGGATAGTTTATAGAAAGGTAAGGTTGGATGTTTGCATAAACATTCCAGGAACATTTGGCTCTTTGAAGATGGTACTGTCCGAATATACGACGCATCACTCATGCTCTGTTTGCACCCCAGGGAGACGACTGTCAAACACCTGGACTGGCAGCTTACGGCTAAACCTGCGGGCGTAAAATCGATGCTACGAAACCGTTCATGTGCTTAAGACGGAGTCGGCGAACTCCCGGAAAGAGTTGCATCAGCACTTAAGGCATCGGTCGTGCATCAAACATTGACCTTTGCCGGCACTCACACGTCTCAGGTGCCTTTCAGTGAAAGCCGTATGTCGCAATGCATCTCCCGCTGTGTCGTTTCCATGTACGCGAAGAGGCTATTGACTCAGACGTGAAAACGAATCAGAGACTGAGCCTAAGAGAACGCTTGTCAAGCCAATGGATATCTTTCCGGATTTCTAGCAAATAAGCCTATCAAGCTTCTGAAGAAGAACCAACAAGGTATGATAGGTTGACGACCGTCAGAATAACTCTTTCTTTTTGCTCAGATCCTCACTGTGCCTTGTGCAGCACTGGCCTCAGCATTACATAGCACGATTCGCCAATAAACCTCGTCACGCCTTACGGGCCGAAAATTAGAAGCATTTTATGCATATGCTACCACATGCCGCCAGAGCGCTCGCATATCACCATCATCATCATCAGCCTGTCTACAACCACTGCAGGGCAAAGGTCTCTCCCATGTCTCTCCAAACAACCCTGTCCTTTGCCAGCTGCGCCCACCCTATACCCGCAAACTTCTTAATCTCATCCACCCGCCTAACCTTCTGCCGTCCCCTGCTATACGCTTGCCTTCTCTTGGAATCCACTCTGTTACCAGCGGTTTTCTTGCCTTCGCATCACATACCCTGTCCAAGCCCATTTCTTCTTCTTGATTTCGACTAGGATGTCATTAACCCGCGTTCGTTCTCTCACTGACTCTTCCCGGTTTCGATATCTTTAAGTTATATCTAGCAATTTTTCTTTCCATAGCTCGTTGCGATGTCCTTAAGCTTAACCCTTTTCGTTAATCTGAAGAAACGGTCATTTCGCTACACGAAGCGCCTCAGAAATTGCATACACTGAATCATGCTCAGTAAAATATTGGTCGCAGAAATATGTGCGTACCTATACGAAATTGACAAAATTCATTTCTTTTTCTCTTTTTTTTACCCTCCAGGTCCCTGGATAAGCCATTTTCATAATAACAAGTGTAGGATTGGGTTATTACAATAGACCCGTTACGTGATGCGGCAGTAATTACTCATCAGCATGCAACAAAATGAACCCATACGACTACGAATGAAAGGTATAGAGCGTTTACAGAAACTACGACACTGAAGAAAAGATTGTCCTGTTCCGGGGATCGATCCTCGGATTACGCCGTCCTGGCCAGTCGCTCTACCGACGGAGCTAACTAGCTAACTAACTAGGTGGGCTAAGAGAAACAACTTTATTGCCATAGATTGGCGGGATTTAGGGCAGGTGGGCTTGGTGTGGCCCCCAGGTGGGGGCGACTTCCTGGGCCCACGAAATGAGTGCCAGTTGGATGCTCTTGTCTGGCCTTTTGAGGAGTTCGTTCCATCCATCTTCGGAGGGAGCTGGCAGTAAGGTTCGAGGGGGCGGATTTCCCGCGCAACCCCAGAGGATGTGAGCCTGGGTGGCGATTTCTCCCTGGGAACAATTTTGGCAGACGGGGTCGTATTCCCCGTCTGTGATGAGTGAAAGTCTAGAATGGCTAAGGATAGAGTGTGTCTGCAACCTGCGGAGCAAGGTGGCTTGCGCTCGGTTCAAGTCGGGGTGTGGAGGCGGGAACTGGCGTCTCATCTCTCTGTAGAGGTTGGTAATTTCGGCAAAGGTCTGGGGAGCCTCGGCAAGAGCGTCTGGGTCCGTGGGGCCGGCCGCCCGGTTGGTTAGTCCTCGGGCTAGTCGGTCGACCCCTTCGTTTCCAGAGTTTCCCGCGTGGGCGGGTACCCAGACCAGGTTGATCTTATGGTCGGGAGTGCAGCCGCGAAGGATGCGTGCAGCGGGGTGGCAGACAAATCCTGCCGAGTAATTTTGTATTGCTCTTTTGGAGTCGCTGAGGACTGTGCGCGTACGTGGGTCAGCGATGGCCAGCGCGATGGCGGTTTCTTCTGCCGCTGTCGGAGAGTGAGCTACTACTGTGGCGGCGGTGACGAGAGTAGACTGTGGCGTGGCTGCACAAGCCACGTATGTGTTTGCACTTTGCCGTGCAGCATCTACGTATATTGCGTGTTCGTCGGCAAGGTATGTGGCATCTAGTGCTTGGGCTTTCAGCTGACGGCGCGTATCATGGCGGCCAGGTAGCATGTTTTTGGAGATTGGTTTTATAACTAGGCGGCTATAGACCCCTATCGGAATGGGCGTCGTGGGGTGGACGTCGCCTATGGGGTTGATGTTGAGACGGTCAAGTATGAGCCGCCCGTGTTTAGTGCGGGAGAGGCGGTGGATTTGGGCGGTCTTGTGTGCCTCTATGAGTTCTGTGAGCGTGTTGTAGATGCCGAGTTAAAGGAGGTGCTGTGTGCTGGCGTACTGAGGTAGCCCCAGTGCCGCTTTGTAAGCTGAACGTATAATGCTGTTCACAGCTTCCTCGTCCTTCCGGCGGAGGTGATAGTAGGGGTAGGAGTAGACTATCCTGCTAATGAGGAAAGCTTGCGTGAGCCGACAGAGGTCATCCTCCTTCATACCTCTGCGGCGGGTGCTGATGCGGCGGATAAGGCCGTTGATCTGGTTGGCTGTGGTGCGGAGGCGCTGAATGGCCTCCGAGTTTTGCGTGTTGTTCTGTATTAACATACCCAGAACGCGAATAGTGCGGACCGGAGGTATGGGATATGTGTCGACTTGAAGCACAATAGGTTCTTGCGGGTCGGGGACAGGCAGGCGAGCTCGTCTGTCCCTGATGACTAGTAATTCGGACTTCGTGGAGGAGCATGTGAGCCCGTTCGCCTGTACAAAGGAGTGTACTTTATCGATTGCTGTTTGGAGGGAGTTTTGGATTTCCCCGTCAGAGCCAGAGTTGGTCCACAGGGTAATGTCGTCGGCATATATTGAGTGTTTAATGTGAGGTATCTTTTCCAGGAGCAGAGGGAGGCCTCTCATTGTAGTGTTGAAAAGGAACGGAGATAGGACTGCTCCTTGTGGTGTTCCTCGGGTGCCTAGTGTGATCTTCTCACTGTGGAGGTCTGCAATATGAAGTTCTGCTGTACGGTTATGAAGAAAGTCGGCGATGTAGTTGTGAGTCCGAGTGCCTACATTCATTTGTGAGAGGTTTGCCAGGATGGAAGCATGTGACACGTTGTCGAAAGCCTTACTGACATCTAGGCTTAGGATGGTTCGAGTAGCTCGGATGGGTCTCGGATCGAGGAGGTCGTGTTGGATTTGCCACATAATATCTTGAGTGGAGAGGCCGGTTCTGAAGCCGATCATAGTGGGGAGAAAAGGTCCTCTTGGTCTACATGAGTGTGGAGTCTATTGAGTATGACGTGTTCCATGACCTTTCCCAGGCAGGACGTGAGCGAGATGGGCCGAAGGTTGCCCTGCTCGAGTCGTTTGCCTGGCTTAGGTATGAAAATCACTTTGGCATGCTTCCAAGTGTCTGGAAGGCGTCCCTCATGCCAATGTTGGTTGAAGAGGTCCGTGAGTGCTTCGACGGTGGGCTAGCGCGCTCTATGTCGAGAACGAATAGATCAATAGAACTCTTTGACGGAATGGTGCTAACGAAATAATTAACAAGGACAAACAACCGTACGTAGGAACTCAACAGTAACCGAGACAAGGAAAGCAAAGAGGATTGTTTCTCTTTTTTCTATTATAATTTTTTATTTACGCAGTTTAGGAGTGGAACATAAACAGCGTATTTCTGTTGAAGATTAAATACACTTTCACAAAACGTAGTAGAGAAATAACCAAATGATCTCTGCGGGAAGGGAACCCAACCGGTGCCAGTTGGGTTCCCTTGCCGGTGGGAAGGGAACCCAACTCCGAATTTTGCGTCCGGTGCTCTACCAACAGAGCTACTACGGCGGCTGGGAGTCTTCTACTACCGAGCGTATTTATACTGCGTGTAATCCAGCAATGAGAGTGTTCACCGGCGTCACCTTCCTTTATAGAAATTGAAAATTGGTTTTTGCCAAAAAGGAAATGGCGCAGTAATTGGCTCACATATATCGGTGGACACCGGAACCGCGCCGTAAGAAAAGGGAGGAAGGTGGGAGTGAAAGAAGAAAGAGAGAAAGATATGTGCCGTAGAGGAGGGCTCTGGAATAATTTCGATCACCTGGGGATCTTTAATGTGCAGTGACATCCAGCGCACAGCACACAGGCGCCTTTGCGTTCCGCCTCCATCGAAACGCGGCCGCCGTGGTCGGGTTCGAATCCGGGTACTCCGGATCAGTAGCCGAACGGTCTAACCACTGAGCCACCGCGGTGGGTACCCGCATTTATCCTTTTCCTTACGGCGCGGTTCGGGAATCCGGCGAGATATATGAGACAGTTACTCCTCCATTTACTTTCCTCAATAACCACTAATCCCTTAAGAGAAAGATAGCTCGTCAGAACCTCGTCGCTGCCTTGTAACAAACTGTTTTCTGCAACCACAACACCTGAAGCAGAGGCTCAGTGATTTTGGCTTTGGGCTCCGGCCGGCCGGGGTGGCCGTTTTTAGATGAAGGAGAAATACAAAAACTTAGGCGCCGTCAATTGGATTGATACAGAGAAATGCGATAGCATACGTTCACTCTCCAATATATTGAAGCGAAAAGCTTCACTACGCTAGGTAAAGCAGTCTTCAGGTAGACAGCACAACGACTTTGAACCACCTTCAGCCCAACCAAGGATAGCCATGTATGGCCATTTGTGGTACAGTTATGGTGTCGAACCCTTGACCTCTGACCTTTGACATTAGGCGACCTTTGGGTCGATCTTTGACCTTCAAAACTTCCGATTGGGGGATGTGAAACCACGTGATGTGTGCAGAAGCTTTTTGCTGAATTACAGGGCTAGCCAAGTTAAGCAACTGCCAATTTTTCGGCATTGTTTAGCCTATACAAGGGCCATTTTTTGGTTACAGTGGTTGGTTTGTGACTGAATTGCAGAACTCTATCGATACATTCCCTTATCGAAATCCTATTATCTTCAGTGTCCCTGAAGGAGACAGGCTAAGCACGGTGGACCCTTGTATTTATTTTTCGCTCCAGCTAATATACAAACAAACAAAAGCTAGTTTTTTAGGTCCTTGTTGCGACACGTGAGTGGTGCGGAAACAAAACAATTACTTGACACAAATGCCTGGTATTCTGAATGCTTCCTGACGTCTCAACAGAAGGAACAAATCAGATGGCGCTTTCCAAAGAAGCAGTTGTTTTCCTAGGCTGCCAATATAGGTCTCGAGCGTGGCAGTTATTCCAGGAGAGTACTCCTGATTCAGCAGAGCCCTCCAAGTGCTCATATTATGTGCTCGTGAATAGCGGAAGCCTCGCAAACACAAACGCTTCTTTTTTCGCCACTGGCCTCATTATATAGCACCTGCCCCCAACTTGCCTTCAAGACAAAACAAATTTAATATGAGGGAGGGCACATGCACGTATATGTCTTTATCTAATATTCGTTGTTAGAAAAGTTGTCCTGGCTGGCAAGAGAAAAACAAAGTTTCTTGCACCTTTCATGCGATCTGAAAGAAATTTTCCATAAACAAGGCAATATCCCATCAACAATACGTCTAATCACACGCCGTGAGAACTTTTTCCTCACGTGTACCCTTACAAAATTTTTTTAGACAGCCTATATAGTATATAGATTTTGTCTATAACGTATATAGATTTTCTATAGACAAATCTTAGAGTTGTTCATAAGCAATACAACTCCTACAGAAAGTCTACAGACAATCTATAAATTTATGACCATACGCTTTCAGTAGACTTGTTTATTGACAGTCTATTGACCATGAATAAACAAAGAAAAATATCTATAGTTAATAGTCTATAAGAAGTCCACAGACAGTCTATAGATCATTTTTGTAAGGGTAGACCAACAAGTATTTCTTTCTGCGGGATGACACCTAACCTGTATGAATTGAGTTGATTAAACACTTACGTGTTCTAACCGAAGGACTTCCTTCCGAAAGTTGCAGATGAGCTGATCTTTCTAGATCTCCCTTCCCCCCCTCTCATACTCTTAAAAAAGCAAACAAGAAGCACACGTCCTGTATTCTTGGACACCAGTTTTAGCTGTGAAGTGTTTGTGAAAAATTCTAAGGTGCTGTTACGGAAATATTGGAGGTGGTAGTTCATTCCAAAAAAGCAATGAGGAACGCTTTTGACAATAGCAAAAACGTTTATAGCGAAAAATGCAAACATGACGATGGGTGTTCTGCGGATACAATAACTGTTAAAGCCAAATCTTATGATATATAAAAAACAGAGCTCATGAACTATTTCCCGTTGAAAAACGCACTTATCCAGAATTTCGGGGCACGTCTGAAGGGGACGTGAGTGGTTTAAGAACCAAATGTCTCGGTGAAATATTCTTCATTTACAGTCAATACCTCTGCGCAGCTAGGTTAAATTCATGCATGTCGTTATGCAGATTTTCTGAGTTTTGTAATCATTTATGAAGATATATATTCAGCTAAGCTGTTCTTTGTTTCATTATCATTACATGCATTCTCCATTACCACCATACATACAGAGCTGCCGTAGGGTTTAAGTGGCTTTGGCGTTCGGCTGAAGTTCTCTAGGTCATGGGTTCGATCCCGGCCGTAACGGTCATATTCCGTCCGTGTACTGTGCGCTGTCAACCCACGTTGAATAACTTGAGGCGTCATATATTATTCCGGAGGCCTCTAAAACAGAATTTCTAAATACAAGTCGCTTCGGGATGTTGAAACCCAGAGTGAAACCTACATGTCTACAGTTACTACTTTTATTCGTCAATTTTCAATGAAATAAAATCGAATCAGTTTTGTTTTCCGCCTCATACCATCTTTAGAAAAGCTTTTAACTGGCAGTGTTGTCAATCTGTTAACAATCACATCATGTGCAATTCTCTTAAGCCACGCAATCCCCAAGACGGTCGCAACAGCACTCCGCCCATGCACCGTGCACATTCACCTCGTGTAAACGAGACTCTGTTTCGCTTTATACAGAAACTAAGGCTCCAATCACATTCTAGTTTGCTTACGATTTCGATATGAGAAGAGAGTCGTCACGGGCTTTTTGAGGATGCTGTAGGCGCATCGATTGCTAGCGTGCAGCAGTTCCCGATAATATAATGTAAGTCATATCTGTCGCATGCAACTTGCGCGGCAGAGTTAAAAAAATAAAGACACTACACTTATTGATCAAGCAGATACTACTTATTAAAAAATGGCGCTAAGCACTGGATATTGCAAATTTTCTTCCTGAAAGCACTTTCCATGCTGCGGAGATGAAACATTTACTTGTGACATTGCCTCATTTTCTCCCCGTACTATGCAAAAGCTGCGTCGAGTAATAAAGCTCCTACCTCTAAAGCCACAATACATTATTTTTGCTTGCTCTGCACTTCAACTCCACAAATGTCATTCCTCTAAAATTAGCGGTCCTAATCTTACACAAGCCGTGCTTACAACGCGTGAATTTTTGTGATGTGGCGTGTAAAACGTCTCCAATGCTGTGGTGTTTCATGCCCTATTTTCCCCGTTGTCGTGGGCGTTTTCTGTGAGCGGAGGTGCTTGAGTTCGAGCGTGGGCGTGATGGCACAAACGTGGGAAGGAAGTAAGTTTGTCAATAGATGAGCATGAGTTTTAATTACACTCGGGAGAAAGGCACATCACCCTATTTTGGTCCCTTCTAAGCGGCTTATTATTTTTTTTCTGCGATAGAAGTAACGCCCTATTGGCTAAGCCTTGTTCCCTCGGCTGAAAAATTTAATTTCAAGCGCTGCTCCCCGGCTGCCGCGGGGGATGCGCTTTTTAGGCATTCCTCCCAAACACACCATATTGGCCCTAGTATGAAATGCGTGTTTTCACTTGCTTTGTTTATTTTTATCCTTTCTCGAGTTTTCTATACACGGCCATGGGAAAGAAAATTACTATGGGAAGCTATTACTCCGTATTCGATCTCTACGGCCCTTGCAAAAATGCAAAAAAAGTTTACGGCATCGTATGCGTAGGAGATGTAAGACTCGTATTGGTCTTCAAATGTCTCAGTGGGAAAAGTCTTGAACAAACGACTCTGATCGAGTAGTCTGTTCATTGTTCTACGTCCCTTAGCTCGAAGCTTGCTGAGGTTTATCTCTGGGGAAGGCTTCAGGTTAATTTTAGCCCAGGAAATTGAAAACTGCAAACTTAACTGGGACGAGAGCCAATACCCGGGAATGACAACACATGCGTAGACAACTAAATATTTATTTATAAGACTGAAATTTCAGTCAGTATAAGCACAGAACCAAAAAAAGTCAACAATATGTCACTCCCACAAGCTCAGAGTGTGCCTCGTACACTACTTTTTCCAAAAGAGAAATGCAAAGAGCAAACAACAAGGACAAAAAGATAGAGATGTATCATAACAAAGGCCGAGATTCGTCTATAAGGGGAGCATCAGATCCAACTATAATAGGACGAACTAAGGGAACAGGAATGCTATATTGATTTGCATTCGAGCAATCTCGTTTTTATTCCTTCACCTTGGCCTTTACATTTAACTTTCTTTAGCAACGGCTTTAAAGTGAATGTCTGCTTTTCAGACCGACGTTATATCCTTTTCCTGCCTCCGATCAACCTTGTCGTTTTTCTGTGCCTCTCCCGGGCAAGCTATCTCGCGCAAATTTGCTGGAGTTGGCAAGGTTGTTGGCGGGCGATAGTGGTTGTGCAGGGGCAACCATAAAACGTTCTGGAAAGTTCCCGACTAAGCGCGTTCGTTATCTACAAAGTTCTTCACGTGTGGCCAGTAATCAGGATTTATTTTCTAATAAGCGCATATCGCAGAGGCCGCTGTGCCCGCCACCATTGTCCCACTTTCAGGGGAATAAACTCGACCAATAGGGGGTTTTTAAAACAAGCGTTAATTAGCGTTTGTGGATGCCCACTTGTCGTCCCCGCTACTTGGAACTTGTACTCAAAAATAGAATAAATGGTAAATTTGCTCTTCAACTGCAACTGAAATCTCCTCCTCCATCCCACAAATTTTTGCATAGAGTGAATCTCTGTTTAAAGATCTTGGGACAATTTTATGAGAAGTAATACAACTAAAAACAACACACGACCACAACATTCATAGAAGTCTCTCAAACAATCAGCCGTTCGTAACAGCCTAGAAAGTTATAGGTGTTAGGGCCGGCGCGTAGGAATACTTGGGAGATAAATTTAATCCAATGTTGAGGAGGGATGCGCGCAATGGTTTAAAGGACCTTCGTCCTAGCCGTCAAATCTCGAAGTTAAAAAAAATTGAAAATTATGAAAAGTTCAAGGCGCCGATGAAAACCATGCTTTCGTACACTCGTACAATCTTTTACTGCACGCGTCAGCATTTGAGGAATTTTTTGTGTTTTGACAACTGATCGTAGTGGGTACCCCTTCCTCACTTTATGAACCCATAGCACGGCTCATAGGCTTCTCCTCGGAATTTTCCAACCCCTTTTCTTACCCGTCAGCAAATATTCTACGGGCAATGCACCCTTTTCTTTCATTCAAACGAACAACATGACTGGTTCCTATCTTTAGCTGAAGACTGAAAGAAAAAGCCATCCCGAATTTGTTTATTTCTTTCGTTTGCTTCACAACGACACTTTCACGTTTAGCTTTATATTTTCCCATTGAATGCGTAAAAATCGTGCGTTCCAAATGAAGATAAAAGTTCAAAGCTGTCGTACTGGCTACCGTTTGCGCGTATACATCGTAGAAAACAAGTAGGGTGCGTGTTACCGAATACAAAGTGGAGCTAAGCAACGGAGGGTGAATGCCAAGATCGCTGCCGAAGAAATCAGCCGTCGGATAGATTTATTGCGATAGACGTGACCGGAAAGTGTTCTAGCTCTTTTCGGGTGCCCCTCGGCTTTTCACCTCACTTGCCGGCGACGTACCATCAGGTTATGAGCGTTTTTCGCTTTTTAGTAACACTTTCGAGAACCGAAAGGCTTGCGTAACCATTTTAGCTTTGTGGGGATCCGTTTCCGCCCTCGCTTGCACCATGCACTGCGCGCCTTTTTTCCCGCCCTGTACCGTACGAAAACCGGGATTCCCTCCCCGAGGTACAGTAGCGCCATCTAGCGGAAATCGAGAGCACATTTAGTATGGGCTGCGGCTTTGCTGAGTTGTAGAGACGACGGAGCGGCGTCGATGCAATGGTGTCCGCTGAGATGACAACTGCCCTTTTATACCTACTTGCCTCCCTGCACGATGGCTGCGCTGTCGAGAAAGGCCAACAAATGTGGGCAAATTCAATGAACCGTCTCTACAAATTCTCTACAAATTCCACAGATTCTGTTTTATCCAAAACTCATGGCAGGAAGCATCGAAGAGTACTAATAGGATGTAAGAGCCTTTGGTGCTAGTTCTTGTTTAATGTTTTGCGCTCCCAACATTCCGCATCTCCGAGCAGTGCTTCCGTAATGTCACACCATTCTTTCCACCGTCGCCAGCTTACGAATTAAGTGCTCCCCATGAAAGCGCGGTGACGTTTAACATAGGCATGAATACGTTTTAGTTGCATCTCGCAAACTTTTATTCCATCCATTTTTTTTCTCTGTTAAGCTGTTATTAAAGTTCAAGGAGCTTTTTTTGAGGCTATGAGCATGACATTGAACATAGGCATGAATACGTTTTAGTTGCATCTCGCAAACTTTTATTCCATCCATTTTTTTTCTCTGTTAAGCTGTTATTAAAGTTCAAGAAGCTTTTCTTCAGGCTACGAGCGTCAGATAAAGCGCGAAACAAGAAACTATGTCATAGGTTCCTGTTTCATAGTTTTGTGTGTTCTCGATGTTCAACTTGCTCTCTTCTATTGTTTTTGTGGTCAACCTGTCTTACAGAAGATCATGGTAATTTCAGCCGTCCGCAAAAGCACTCTAATTAGTGTGGTTCCACTGGAACCATCTCAAATTCAAACGCAATTTATTTCTGTTATTTTTGCCGAGATAGAGAGAAAGAAGTAGTGTGTAAAGCGATGATGCGAGATGAAAGAAAGCAGTGCCGATAGTCGTGACGGCGTAGAGAACAAACGCGGACGCACCACGTGACACGAGACTGCAGACCGCCCCACATTCGGTGGTACAAAAGTGAATCCTAGTGCTTAGATCGGGTAAATTTTAGTCGATGAATTTACGTATTTTGCCTATAAGTGTGGCTGCTACCACTAGGAATCGAACCCGCGAGCTCCCATTCATCAGACAAGCGCCATTGACGCGTCGTGAAACCGATGACAAATGACGATGAGATCGAGGCGATAAACGGCCAAGGTCTCCTTTTTGTACTTTCTCTCATGATGAAACCCCAGCGGTCGCACTGTTACTCCACTCTTCTCGCGAGCGAAGCTCGAAAGAAAAGAAAAAGAGAACCCACTTCCCCGGGTAGGGAAGAAGAGGAGACGAGCAAGTCGGAGGCGGCGAACGCCAGACACAACACCGCGAACAGAAAGAGAAAAGGGGAGAGTAGGGTTCGATGGGCGGCAGGAGTTCGAGGGAGTCGGCATAAACTCGCCTCGTACGCCGAAGGAGAAGTGCGCGTGGAAGAGGTGGAGAAGGGGAAGGTGGTGCTCGTGACGTCATAACGCACTTCCGGTTTCCGGCGCGGCCGTCACGCCTCCTCGTGTCGCTTATTCTTTTTGAGCCTCTCCGGGCACGCCGGGTCGGGCCGCGAACTCCGGTCTCATTCAGACGGCTCCAAGCTCGAGCCGCGGCTGGTGGGCGATGCGCTGGTTTAGCTCCTGCGTGCTGGATTATAGCAACGCTGCCAATGCCGTGCTTAGAGCAGAGGCCAACGTTGATGTCAGTGTTCTCATCTTCGTGTGCGTTTTCAGCGCTGCGAGATAACTCCTGAAAATAATTTGTTGCAAAGTTAACTTCTCGGTCACGAGTGCTGCGTGCAAACCTGCTACGTATTCACGAGTTTCTCGCTGGGATTCTTCCAGTCAGCTCTGTCTTGAATGTGCGAAAAATATTTGCGACTGCTTCACGTTGCCACCCAGAACTTCCGCTTATAGTATTTATAAAGATCAGAAGTGCACCTTCTCGGTTTTGCGAACTCAACGCCACAAGTGAAAAAGTGTGTTGCCGCGCAACAACTGCTTATCAACTTGTTGCGCTCGTGGTTGCGGCGTTCAAGCCAGAAATGAACTCTGCCCGGTACCGCCCACTCTGCTGCCTCTTGCTGTGATTTCTCCCAGTCTACGTTGAAGATGCGTGAACTGGCATGTCGGGAAGATCATCAGTACACGTGACGGAATTTCTAAACCCTGTGCTTTTAAACTCGTAAACGGTTGTTCGCCCTCTACGATAAGTGCCTTTGTCCTCAGCGCGTGTGGCTCAAGGACTTTTCACGACGTTTCCAAACACTTCGGACTAGAGCGTTTAATGCAGATTTGACTCCATCTGTTAGTGTTGTTTTACGGGCCCTTTGAAGCCGCTGGTGTGTGCGCGAACTGTGCTGAGAAGTTGGAGTGACTACTTCTACTCGGAAGAAACAAGGGTCTTTGAAGAAGACGGTGCTATGAGCCTGGTGCCCCACTGATAACCTTCTCTATCGGATCCCTCAGGTGAGATAACGCTCCGGCATTTTTTAACGGTAACAGAACAGGGAGCATGAAGCAAAAATGGGCAGAGCTGTCTTGAAGGCGGAGCGGCGTGTATTTTTCAAAGTGTGCCGCTAATGGATAAAAGTTTCCTGAAAAGTCACGCGTGCAGAAAACACAAACTTGATGAATGACCAATTTCGAGAGAAAAAAAAAACGGGTTTTGAGTATCGCTTTTACTGTGCGTAGGATATAAAGGTAGTTTTGATGTTCCCGGCACCACACATTGAACACGTGCTTATCTAATTCCAGTTAAAAAAATGCGCCTGTTTTTTGTTTTTTTAGTTTCTCATCTTCCTGCTGCAGTAGACCCGGTCTGGTACACGCTGGGTATCTGTCGCATCGTAGAAGTTTGAGAAATGTTTTGCGTTTAGCCGCAAAGTCACGACGAAAATTATTGCAGTTCTCTTCAAGCTGTATGTTCAGTTGATTGCTCCACCTTTCTCTAGGTATCGTGTCATAGATAATATGCCCAGCTTTTTGGCTAAATTTCTGCGCAGGATAATTATTCTTTATTTCGCTAGCCTGAATTCAGGAAAAATACTGTGAAAACAACTCCTTGAAAACGTCTGGCTTTTACACAATTGTCGGTCCTATATTTTTTAGGAGAAGGAATACACAAAAGATAGGTATACTGAGAATTTTTGCGATTCGCTCTTAATCACGACTATAATTTGTAATCGGATCCATAAGCGTACCATGGATTGAGGAAATGATGCTTTTTTTCTTTGCGTTACACAAAAACACCGGACATTTAAAGAGACCACCGCAATTGCACACTGAATTAGATATTTCGCAGTTAATTGGCCACGAATGGGCGGGTTTGATTTTGACCGTCGGCGGTTGATTTCGTCAACGTCCAAATGGAAAAATTCCTGTGCGCAGATATGCTGGTATACTACTGGGACAAAAGTTTCCGGGACGCGAGTTGTAGGAAAAACGTTTATTGTAGCTCCACGTCGCTACCGAGTCGCCTGATATTGCGAAGAGAGGAAGGAGAATTTCGGCCTTTAATGCCTTCATGCAATATCAGGCGACTGGGTAGCGAGGTTGAGCTACAATAAACGTTTTTTTCCTACAACTCGCGTTCCGGAAACTTTAGCCCCCAGTAGTGCATTAAGTAATCCCTGATGGCAAAAGTAACAGTCGTGTGTTTTAGGTAGAAATCTGGGTCTTGGACAGCACCATGCCACTTTGCACGAAGTGTTCCTCAGACACTTTAAAACTCGATTTTCGATGAACCAATCTATTTAAGAGGCCACAATTTGAAAAATTCAAAAACAAAAAAAACGATACACCAGGAATGTTTGATAGACTCCGAAAAGAGTGCATAATTAGCTTCGCCTTCCTGTTGTAAGCAGGCGTCGTTCCTCAATTGCCCCTCGTGTGTCATAATTTAACTTTTTGTATTTTGTTTTTATGCACTTATTCTCTCTACTCTGGCTACAAATCATGAAGTTAGCATGCGAGACTTATGAACACGTTACTCACGGACAATGTGAAATCAAAAGGGCGGCATAAATTGCAATCAGTACTTTGTATACTCGCTTCAGCACGCGCTATGTTCGCCATAGCTATTAAGATAATTTGTTCTCACCTCTACTTCAGTTTTAAAAACTTGAAACCTAGCAAATGTGTGCACGTTATTGCAATGCGAAATCACTACCTTTTACAACTAGTTTATCGTTCAAGGCAACTGTAGTCGTGATAAAAACAAATTGACGCACTCTTCTTAGTTACTGCCTCGATAAAAAGGCAGACGAGGTACCGACCGATTTTACGTAAGCCCATCTCGGTTACAAAGCGACAACAGCATGCGGAAGTTTCTCGCAGACAAACAGCATCGCATGAGAAACTCTCGCGTTTACCGACTGAACTACAATGCAGAGGAGCCTGTGTGATAACGGCCTCTTTCAAGGATGCGCCATTCGCGTTACATGAAGCAATGCATTCGCAGGACACAATTACTGTTCGACATTTATAATAAAAGAGGTTCGCCGCGACAAGGTGTCGTTAGTACAAAAATATAAAATTTTAACTATACGTACTCCGCTGCTTGGCGTCGTCGCTGAGGTTTGCTGCTAACTTGGCTGCACGCCTGTAATCGGTACTGTAAATTCACTTCCAGATGCCGCTTCAGCCCTTGTAAAAATGGTCTAAAGACAGTCTATAGACTTCTTATAGACTCCATTGCCTTCCTATAGATATTTTTGTCTATTCATAGTTTGCAGACTGTCTATAAACAAAAGTCTACCAAAAGTGAATGGCCACAAATCTATAGATTATCTAGGATTTGTCTAAAGAGAGTCTATAGACATTATAGACAGAAGTCTATGGACAGTCTATGGACTTTCTGCAGAAAATTTTTTAAAGGGAGGCGTACTCATAGAGGTTCACAGCGCGACTGTGTAAACTTCTCACCATTTTATGTAACCTCAAAGAAATTTGCAAACGATGAATAAAACGTTTTGCTTCGCAGCCTAGAGTTCCGCGAAGAAACAACGCACCGGAATTCAAGTTTCCGTATATCGTTATCAATTTGAGCGTTTAATATTCCGAATCGTAAACTAGCAACTGACCACTTGTTCTGGTCGCCACCATCACAGAAAAGTATTGCTGATGGTGCACACTCAAACCAATTGGGAAATTGAATTCCAAATCGATCCGCTTTCACGGTGAGCCTTCGAAACTCAAGCGCAAGTAATAAAATGAAGACTTTCAACCAGGAACTCCACTCACAATTGTCAAAGCACCACGGACGAGGTGACCCAGGCGCGCTACTAAGTTTTACATCTCATTAAATTAAAATGAAAGCCGTTGTTCTCGTAAAAAATCGATTGTGGCACTCTATAATAGGTATCTATAATTTCTTGAGGAAGCAACTTCAACGAAGAAAATGGAAATAAGCCAGCTTATTGGAGTGTCCGTTGAAATTCTGAAGTGAGCCAGGGACAAGATAGGCCAATCAAGACTAATTACTCTGAGCCTGTGTCGTTCGTGTGATGTTTCACTGACTCATTCGCACGCGACTGAGCGCTGCTCAATAATTCGAGTTATTTATTTGATGGTGCTAGTGGTTTTTATTAAAATAATAGCAAAAAGGACGGAAAAGATTTTTGCTAGCCCCGGCATCTGCCATCGATACTGAAGCACCTGAGCTGGGGCAGCGGAAATAAAGGATAGCAGGCAGAATGGCGAAATGAAATGAAAGAGGTGAGGGGACAGGAAGAGAGGATATGGGGAGAAGTAATATATACAAACTATTTACACAATAAGAAATGTACCAAAGTGAGGAATGTTAAAGCTTTTTCTTAATTGATGCCGTAGACTCGGATAATAAGTAAGCTTTTTTTTTTCGTTCCAGTTAGCGCATTTTTCCTCTAGGTATATTGCCCTTCAATTAGCGCCAAAGTATGGTTTGATTTGTGCGCCCAGACGTCACCCGCAGCTACACTTCATTACTTAGTCCACCATTCCTTATAATAATAATTGGTTCTTTTGGGGAAAGGAAATGGCGCAGTATCTGTCTCATATATCGTTGGACACCTGAACCGCGTCGTAAGGGAAGGGATAAAGGAGGGAGTGAAAGAAGAAAGGAAGAGAGAGGTGCCGTAGTGGAGGGCTCCGGAATAATTTCGACCACCTGGGGATCTTTAACGTGCACTGACATCGCACAGCACACGGGCGTCTTTTGCGTTTCGCCTCCATGGAAACGCGGCGGCTGCGTTTTCCTTCAAAATTAGTTTCAGAACTTGGCGTTCAAGCCACTCAGTGAAATTTGCATACCCGCCAAGCTGCGCCACGTGAAAGGAACTTATTTACGTGTTACACGTGGCGAAACTGCCAATTTATGCCCCTCACTTCTCTGAGTTTTGGAGTGTTCAAATTCGCTAAAGCTCACTCAGGTGCAGGTGTGCTCAAATGTAGAATTTGCCTATATGACGACTAACTTACCTGCATTGGGACCTATTCGGCAACCAGTCAGCTAAATGTGGACTCGAGCACTTATTCGTGCATGGGATGAGACCAGCTCTTTCTGTCTCAATTACTCATAATTGTACAGAATCGATCTAGCCTAAGCTGCTACGCAAGTTTTTGGCACTAATAACCTTTCAGTAGTGCACATAATGTGGTTTTTCCAAAATGTTTTTTTATTTAGTTGTCTTGTGGTCAACTAAAAACCAATGAAGCCAGAAACATGTGATCATTTATTTTTCTGTATTTGAAGGAAGGCCTTGAATGTTGCTTAAAGAGTCATTATGAACAACTATGCAATAAAATTCTATCGCCGTTTAAATATGCGTCAATACCACAGCGCAGGAGCTATGCGAAAATTGCTGCGCATTTTGCCCCAGATTATAGAGAATTCCACGCTTTAATCCAATTTACATGCCGGTACTGTGAATGCAAAGTTCACATACGGAAAGCAAAGAAATTTGAACGCCACATTCACACACACCTGTTGCAAATTAGCGATGCATTTGAACGGCTTAGTCATAAGGAAGCATGCGGCGGGACCAGTTTGTCACGAGGAGGTTTTTTTAATAACGCCATCTATATATACTTGCGCTTCTCATGCTATACAGTTGAACCTCGTTATAACGAAGTTTAGGGGGCCCGGCGATTACTTCGTTATAGCCGTAGTTTCGTTATAGCTTCTCAAGCAGTACCTGTGCTGCTTGGGCAGCGGTGAACGAGCTTCCAGTGGGAATGATCATTCCTTCGTTATATCGAATATTTCGTTATAACGAGGTTCGACTGTACAGGATGCGAGGGAATACGACAAATCTCTGCTATCTTTTGATTCTTAGACCAGCGTTTGTAACACAAGATGGGTAGCACGCTGAAAAACCTTATAATTTCGAAATCCACCATTATCGTTTTACTTAGTGTCCTATTTCTTTATCGTATGCTGGACTCTGTTTTCCTGGACATTCAAAGAGTTACAATAACTGAGAAACAAGTGGCCAAGGCTTTCAGAAAACAAACCTGACAGCGAAGCCATTCTTACGCAAAGAGCTGCGATACACCGTAGCTTCAGGGTGGGCCCGAATATGAGCGCTCGGTCCTTTTTAAAACTGCACGTTGCAAAACTCTCGCGAGTAATGAAAACATTACGGGGTAGCGTATTCTGCCGCTTGAAAATTGCCTCACTTCGGTGCCACCAAGAAAGCAGTGTCAAATTTTCACTTGAGATCCTGACCCAAACATGGAATATTAAAAAAAAAAAATTCGCCAGAGATAGTAGCAGAAGCTCAGGAGTCGGTAGCGGAAAAATTAACTGTCCTCCATATGTGTAAGTGCAGTTGTCCTTCCTGACTGACCTTGGCAGAAATTGTTGCTATTGCGAAATTAAGAATTTGAATTTCGAAAGAAGCGGCGCAATTTAGCGTTGTCTTTTTAAGTTGCGCTCGGATCAACAAAACCCCCTTCAGTGTTCGCCTTCGATGTTTCAAGTATTGAGCTACGACAGCAGCAAGCATCGTACCAGCCTACGACATATTTCTTAGGCCTTTTCTTTCCTTGCAAAATCGTGCCAACAGCACATTGAGTGCTCTCCCTCATGCACCCTTCGCGGAGCCACGCGTGGACTACGGAGCCAGTGAAAGCCTTGCGCCATAGTTGTATGCCCCATATCATCGAAGCATCTTAACCTGCCGCTCTCAATGAACGTCCTCCTTTCTCTCTCCTCCTCTCAATTCTCAGCTCTTCACATGAGCACTTTGTTCGCGCATATCGGTGGCAGAGAACGAGAGAGTAAGGGCTATAACTAAGTAAGGAAAAATAATATCATGTTGAGGCGTGGCTGGGCTTCCGGCTAGCGCTGAATGCAGCATCGCTGATGGTAACCCAGCTAATTTTTTTCTAGTTTAGGTACCGACACGAAAACAACAAAAGTGAGCTTCAACGTTGGAAAAAGCAACTATACAAACGCGACTGTCGGTTCGCGGAGCACTAGAGATAAGGAACTACGGCGTTCTTCCACGAAATGCAGAGCGAATATTTCCCCATGCACACTGAACACCAGGGGTGCATTCGCGATATACTTCGACTCAATCACGTCTGTGTTGAAATCTGAGTTTTTTTTTATCAGGAGGTAGGTCGGACACCTCACACGTGGCATTGGCTAACAGAATCTACAAATACTTTGCATTCGTGGTTGAAAGCATTTTCTTGGCACTGCAGGCGAAAAGTGAGGCGAGGCTCGAAAGTTTTGGTGTTCAGAAGCTCGTAATGCGTTCTCTTTAGTTCAGAATTTCGTTTGCTATCGCTTCTTATGCGATAGTATGCAGAGCAGTCTCAGTATGTAGGCTTCACCCTCTTAAATGTGTACGCCGGGTGAACAACTAGGAAGACAAAGCAGCAGTCCTAAAAAATTATTCGTTTTGTTTTCGAAGGCAGATTCACCGTTTTCCACACAAAAAAAAGCAGACGCAAAACAAGAACGACCAGTAATGTCGGTTAGGCGCTGCTTTCCATGCTTATTCTATGGACTGGTTTCTTTTCACAGTTTTTTGAAAAGTGTGTTTAGTCAGCTAGTGCGTTCGTCGTTATGCTGGTCCAACTCTGAACGTAGGAGTCTCGATTTCCAGCCACGAAGTCTATATCTATTCGGCAGCTGGTACTGAGAGTCCCAAAGTGACGTTTTCCTTGCGCGACTTTTGGGTCTCCGATACTCCTTCAAAGATTGACCTAAAGTTACTTTCGACAACAGAAGAATAAGAGAAGGTCTTTTAGTTTGTTCTTATGGCTTAAACGAGGGAACAAATATACATATGCCTATCGCCCCGTGCAGAAGCAAGGCACTCGAGCTTCAAATTTTGCCGCTTGTTGCCTTTAACTTATTGTTAAAAAGTAAGCATTACATAACCATTTCTCACAAGACCACTCCAAAGAGCTAGAGGTTTAATACAACTTTCCTTGATTACCCCTCAAAACAGCTCTAACTTTATCAAAACTTAACTGATATTTCTGCAGATGCTGTTTGCGAGACAGAAAAACATTTGGTAATGTTCTGAATATTTTTATTAGGCCTAAACAAACACCACGCATAACTACGGTGAAATTCAACTAGAACTTATTCAAGAGGCTGCAAAAAAAAAAACAGGGACGATTTTGTGGCAATTATTAATTTAAATTATTTAATTAACTCAACTTACTTCAGGGAAGTGCACGTAAAATTATGTATTTCTGATTAAAATTTCGGTTGGAGCCAGTTGGTTCATAATTGGCCTATTAGAGGGCACAGCAAACACGACACGAAACGTAGCGGCCGCCTTGTCTTCACTGTTGCTTCTTGTTCGCGCCGTTTTTTGCACTGCTCTTTTGTGATTAAAAAGTATGTGACTGTAGTAAAAATAAAAAAACACGGATTTATACACAAAATATTAAGCCTCTATTAGTCAACAGGCCTTCCTTTTAGTGGTCTCTGTGCCGCTTACCTTTACTACGTAGCGTTTGCCCGCTTGTTTTTGAGAAAACAAAGAAACAAAACAATGTCCTTCTGCTTTTTAAAAATAAACAAACATTACGGGCAAAAACCACAAGAAATTTTCACCGAATACTTTCGCATGAAAGACGAAGGTCCTTGTTTTATGGGAAAAGATATAAGGTGAAAAAAAAACATGACAAAATAATGTCACAGCTTTGTGAAAGACTTTTGTTTTTATGCTGTAATGCAAAAATTTGTATTGAATATGCTCTCAGGAGCAAACATTTGCGCGGAGCATGCTGCCACATTTATGAGGCAGCGGGTCTTTCACCAAGCAACAAAGCTTCATATATTGCCTGGACGCAGGGACCACACCATCGCTCTCTACTGGACTTAATAAAATCAGCTAACCTTTTTCCATTAATTTAATCATTACTAAACCTTTCATCACACCTTCGCCCATCAATGATGACCTGAGGTAGTAAATCTCGCGTTAAAAAATCGCAGTGAGATCGAAAAGACGAAGACAGGCTAACAACAACAGCAACGCATGAAGTGTTTAGAAGTGATGGCCGTTACTTAATAATCTCTTCTGCTTACCCTGCAGAAAAGAACGGTTTCCTGGGGCCACCTATTCCAAAAAGTAAACACATTAAAGGCAGCTTTAAAATGCAGTTTTTGCAGTTTTACAGGCAGTTTTTACAGGCACTTTTCCTAAAGTGACGAGCTCACTAGTGAAATTATGTTGCAAAAAACTGTTTTGGGAGTGCTAATGCAAAATCCAATACTTAATTGTTCGCTATGATCTAATTTTATACGATGCTTCAAACCTGACAGTACAATACAAATTGGCCCCGCGATTCAAAAGTTTACCCAGTAGCCCCGCAAGCACACTTAACATGCCTTTGGTTGAGGGCGTTTTCGAATGTTCCTCCCTCACTCCTTGAGTGGATGTATTTTGATCCTTTTTAAACTTTAATATAGAACGCAACGTAATGCTATTGTATCCAATTTCCCATCAGACTTGCGAAAAGCATACTCTCTCTTCCCAATTGTCCGCACTTTTAATGTTTTTAGCCTGGCCGGCGTTCCAGCCTGACTTAGTTATACTGTTCAGCCTGGTTATAATGAAGTTGGAGGGGCCCGGCGATTACTTCGTTATATCCGTAGCTTCGTTATAGCCCGCGTTGACCGAGCGTCCAAGGAGAATCGCCATTCATTCGTTATACGCATTATTTTGTTATAACAAGAATCAACTGCATGTGAAACCACTTTTGGCTGCATCTTTTTAGAGTTGACTTGAAGACCACAGCTTGGAGGTAACTGTTTAGATTCCCCAACTGAACCGTGAAATCCGGAAGAATGAAACTTATACAGGGCTACGAATTCTTGTGCAACGTACAAGCATCGATACGTGCGGTTAAGAAGCCCGAAGGTTTCCACAGCCCCGGAAGCGCCGGTCTGATGGTCTTTTATTTGACTTTCAGCGGAATTGGGGAGCGTCCAAACCAAGCACACTCTAAAATAGGCAGAATTAATGCAGCTCAAAACAGCATGATTCAGGGAAGTCGTCTAACTCACCCGAAATACTATCCATCATACACACAACAATGGCTTGAAACATAAATTGAGACAGGACTAATAATAAAGTCGGAAAATAGGGACAGCATTACAGACGCCGACGAGATTCAACAGTTTGCTCAGCGGAAACTTTTTGATAATTCTATTGTTTACAAAGCAGAGAAAATCATGGCAACCAAAATAGAGGGGGTTTTCAGCCTAAGCCTTTCAGCATTCCGGCCGTCAACGTAGAACTAAAAGAAAGAAAAAGTGCTGCAAAGACAAATAACGACTTTTTGGGGAAGCTCATTGCTTTGCCCTATATTGCTGTTTCGAGCGTAAACAAAGGAGATTGCGTTTTCTTTATCGCTTCCTATTCCAAAGTGTATTCAGCTGAAGCCACCGCAATGAGAAACACAAGGTGGCTCCCTCTGAAGACGACGCAATTACTTCCCTCGCGTCAACGGCGGGGATTTAAGAGCTCAGGAACGAACCTTTATAAATACACCAGTGGGTGGAAAAGTAACGAGGGATTTATCCAGCCTCTGGCGGCCTCAAACTTCCTAAATATACAATCCGGACCGCAAGCTGCCTCTGAATTTGATTTGTTGAGGCTTTAGGAACTGTTTCTTTCGCATTTGTTGCCATTTTTGTTATTTTTTCTTTGTATTAGGAGGAGGAAGAGGTGAAAGAAAAGCAGGGAGGTTAACCGGAAGAAGAAACTGGTTTGCTACCCTGCCCTGCGGGAAAGAGATCAGGCGATACAAAAGGCGACGGAGGGAAGGGAGTCGCAGGAAAACGAAGTCAGTATGCAAATGAGTAAGCATGCGGTGAATTCACTGCCTATCCTGCAAGCCCGACGATCTTATGAAGGGGAGCAGTGCCTTGGAGGCCTTCACCGTCGACGATCGCCGCGGCCAGTGGCCGATAATCTTCATTTTCGTCAGCTGGCGTGCATCTAGACGCGCCAGTGGACGGCACAGAGACTGCTTTTCGGTAGACTATGCAGGGCATACACAAAGAATGTGGGTTGTAGTCTCGTCATCCCCCTTAGACGGCACATGCATGGTGATTAGCCATGCCGATTACACAGGAGTAATGGTTCGTGAAAGCTACACCAACTCACTAGCTACACAGGAATGTTGCTTCACGTCGCGGTATGCCGAGGAGAAGCCGGAGCTTGAACGTCAGGGTCGAATGATTGTAGAGTTTGAAAATTGACCGGAATTCCACGAGGCAAGAGTGATTTCCCCCCCCCCCCCCCTCCCTCCTCTCAAGTTTGCGAAGACTGCCCGCTATGTCTGCTCTCGAAAAGGGGATCGACACACAATCGTCGTCATGATGGGCAGTTCGCGCGACCTCGTCCGTGTGGTGATTGCCTGTGATGTCGGTGTGTCCTGGTAGCCATTGGTAGAATAATATCATGCCCTTTATTGATGGAAGAGCAATGTAGCTGCAAGATTTCCCACGTCAGTTGTTCAATGGCTCCACGGAGAAGAGGAGCTTCTAAGGCGCTTGGAGAGCTGGTTTGGAGCCAGTGAAAATAGAAAACCGCTACTGGCTTTGCTCAATGATATGTTAAACGACGACACGAAAAGCGCTTAGTTTTGCACCTGTCGAAGAAGTCTCGAGGGTTGTCTTAACTCCGATTTCCGTATTCCTTGCGGGGATGACCACGGAGCCCGAACAACTGATAAGGTTCACTGAGCCGTCGGTGTAGACGTGTTGCCAGTATTCGTGGTGCGCATGAAAATATTGAAGTGTGCATTCTTTCTGACCTGTTGGCAATGAATGGACATTCTTTCTGACGCCGGGCATGGGAGAAAGCAAATGTATGCCAGAGGCGCTGACTTCATGCTGCGCGGAAGAATTGAACGAATGTCTGAAGGCGTGGTAAATAAAACAATGCAGCTGACTCACAATGCACAAAATTCCCAGCGTGGAACTGCAGTTACACAGCATATGTTTCATGAGGAGCACTAAACAGCGGTATAAACAAAAATAAAAATAAAAAGAAGGAAATGACTGGTCCTAGTCCGCACATTCGCTCACACCGCTCAGTTTGATGCATGGTACCCTCAGTCGCTTATACGCTTTAAAATCCAAAAACACATATACAGAATCAAATACAACACACAGTCACAAACAGAAATTGTAAGTTTTGAAAAATTATCAAAGTAACACTTGTATGCAGAGCACGCGGCATTGCTGCTGGAGCGTTGAAACAAGACAGCAACCGACTGTCTCGCTTGCCTCGATAATGTTTTTATAGCGCATATATTCCGCATTTTTGAACACCACGTGGGCAAATAAGTTTGCAGAACAATGCCCTTTATTAAGAACTGCTAATGCACGCACTGTTCCGATAATGAAACTCTGCCTGTCTGAGTCGTTTATTATGTTTTTTATTTACGCGTTTTTTTTCGCGACCTTTGTTTGAGGTTAGTTTAAGCAGAAAGTTTTTAGGCACATTTAGTGAAAAGGACGTAGGGTGAGTTCGAAATTCCACATGTGTCTGACAAGAGTAAACATAACTTCCGCCGCCATTGTGCAAACAGAAATGCCACAGTGAAGGCAATGAGCGGGCACCGACACATGTCGCGCACACCGCCGCGGCGAACTTTGAACTCAAGATGACTGCACGGCCGGCTCCACACAGTTCGGCTCCACACAGGCCGGCTCCACTCCACACAGTTCGTCCAATTCCCTGCTGTAATCGGATGCCGTGGCACCGGTAGGTCGGAAACTAATGAATTTTGGCTCCGCTGGCCACGCGCCCTCATCCGTAACCGAATATCTTCCAGCGATCCCCTAATTGTTCTCTGGGCCTCGGCTCAATCTCTGCCGCGAACTTGCGCTCCAGCTTTTGCTTCTTGTTGAATTTTTCTGCACCGTTTCCCCCAGGGAAACCAAAGCGTGCTTCGCGAAGCAAGACAAACGCGAGGAAAAATAGAGTAGGGCTACCCCGTAACAAAGATTGATGACGCTTTAAGGTCGACGATCTTTAGAGTTATAGTCACAGCAGTAGAGGAAACGAAAGGTCATTCCGCTTTAAATATCCAAGCGGGGGTTCATCGGCCGAAACAACAGTGGATTTAAATGGGAGAAAAATAAACAAAACGTAAAAGCCATCGGTATTGTTTTTTTTTACTAAATTGATGTTTGTTGAGGTAATACATACAAATATCACTAAGGATATGCAGGAAGAGGTCTAGTAGTCCATAGACTATGACAGACAACAGGTTGTTTCAAATTGAGAAAAAAATAAAGCCCAGGATAACGCCATTAGCATTTTTAAAAATTAATTGACGCTTATGGAGGTAGCGCCTACAAATATCTCGAAGGGTGTACAGAAAGAGGTTCCTTTGTCCGCAGACTGGTACGGAGAAAAACTTTTATGAAAATGAGGATAAAAAAACAACCAGAATACCGTCATTTGCGTTTTTTGTCCAAACTTTCATTGAGGTTCATTCAGATAACATACAATTATCTCAAATGGTATACTGAAGGCTGTACCTGTGTCCGTAGAATGTGTTGGGACCTCCTCTGGGTTGCTGTGACGCCATCCGAGATATTTTTCTACCAATGTGACGTACTAATCGGCTCAACTGTTCGTCTTAGAGTCACATAATTGGACAGGAATTGTTGTACATGCAAGGCGCAATTTTTTCACTATTTTCTTTCAGGGATTGGCCCGGATGCATCATAATCGCAATCTCAAAGCAGAAGGCCTTTAGGGCTCTTTCGAAAAATCTACTGAGTAGAATTTTCGAGCTATGGTTTCCAGAAAGTCTCCACTAAGCCCTCGTAATAGCAGAAAAGTGTGTAAGATGTCATAATTGATATTTGAGTGATATCAATGTCATTTATAATTTGCTAATATCAGTCAGATGACTTTAAAGGTGCAATTGAAACGAAGTTTTAATGAAGAAAAGACGAGGTTCGAGCTTTTTAAAACAAAAATGATCAACCATCATGACCACAATCATCAACAACAAAACAGTGTTAATCAATATTATCATCCGATTATACTCGTAATCATCGTTATTGGTTGCCGCGGCGGCTGCGTTTTTATGGAGGAAAAACGCTAAGGCACCCGTGTGCTGTGCGATGTCCGTGCACGTTAAAGATCCCCAGGTGGTCGAAATTATTCCGGAGCCCTCCACTACGGCACCTCTTTATTCCTTTCTTCTTTCACTCCCTCCTTTATCCCTTCCCTTACGGCGCGGTTCAGGTGTCCAAAGATATATGAGACAGATACTGTGCCATTTCCTTTCCCCCTAAAACCAATTATTATTATTATTATTATTATTATTGGTTGAACTGAAGGCCTTCTGCAACAGAGAGACAGACAAATTTGGCGTCACCAAATCAGACTGAAGTTTGAGCATGTTTTGGTCTTGACTTGCCCCGATGAATTTCTTACTCGTAAAATGCGAGTTGAAAAACATTTCAGCATAATATATTTCAGGGTAGATTTTCCCCGAGACGTATCGCGTCCGTTGGGGTTGTCTGTTTTCTTTTGCAGCAGTGAATAATAACAGGCAAATCCCACCTCCGGTTCCTGGTAAAGTTATCTGGGCTGGCCTGGAGACCGCTGGCCACCTCTTTGTGTTGGAAGATAGCAAAAATATTGAATATCTTTTCGCGCAACCTGTAGTTAGATCCTCACATTGACTGCCAGAGTAAAGAGACGTAAAGAGGTTTCTTCAATAAATGTTTTTCTGCCTCGTAGTGTCGGCAGAACTTGCGAAATACTTTTGCAATGAAAGTACCTAAACAGGCTAGCCCTACATCGTTTAAGTGGAGCAAGAATATAATAATAATAATAATTGGTTTTGGGGAAAAGGAAATGGCGCAGTATCTGTCTCATATATCGTTGGACACCTGAACCGCGCCGTAAGGGAAGGGATAAAGGAGGGAGTGAAAGAAGAAAGGAAGAAGAGGTGCCGTAGTGGAGGGCTCCGGAATAATTTCGACCACCTGGGGATCTTTGACGTGCACTGACATCGCACAGCACACGGGCGCCTTAGCGTTTTTCCTCCATAAAAACGCAGCCGCCGCGGTCGGGCTCGAACCCGGGAACTCCGGATCAGTAGTCGGGCGCCCTAACCACTGAGCCACCGCGGCGGTTTAGAGCAAGAATAGCAAATTCGAAAAATCGGCCCAAATATTTTAGTAGGTTCTTTAGCCGGTAGTACTTAGGAGGGGGGGGGGGGGGGGGTGCGTTCAACACCTTTCTCATGCACTGCCGCAAATGTATCGTGCCTCATTCTTCCTATTTGACTCAATTCCTTTCCACTTTATATCATTATCTTTCAGACCAAAATTAAGAAAGGCTAGGTATTCGTCCGTTTTTTCAAAGCGCTAAATGTTTAGAGAAAGTTTTAAAGCTTTAAAAGTTACCGTGCACGTAAAGCGCACTTTATTTTTGAGAGTATGCAGAACCCAGAAGGTAATTTTATTTTTGACTACATGTTGAATATCCAATAAGCTTGTACACCTGAAGAAAATACCTACTGCGTGCTTAGCTGGTACACACGGCTGTACTTAAAACCTATTCTACATATGTGAGCCCTGAATCTCTGTACAGAATTTTTGTACTTATTTTCAGGCATGAACTGTGTCTTTGCCCACATGTATCTTGTTTTGAACCCCACACCAGCCTCTTGCTATGGTTTCAAACCGTGTTTGCCAATCTGTATGTCACAAGTGGAAATAACTCAGTTAAGTTCTCTTGAATACTATCTAAATTGGGCAGTTACGACGACATGAATGCAAGGAATACATTACTGGGTGAGTCACTGAGGCTGTCAGAACTTTCAATACATAGGTAATTTGTTAAATACCAGTACCACACCCGTTCCTATCAGCTAGCTGCCAGTAAACGTAGTAGAACAGTACTACTACCATACTACCATACTACTACCAGTGTACTGTAGTCCAATGGACCTGCATAAAGGCACAACCAGGCTGCTCTAAAACAAACAAAAGGAAAAGAGCAATAATCCGGGAAAAAACTTGAAAGGTTGTTTAAGTGTTATAGGTATTATACTGAAGACGTTTTTAATGTTAACAATGCACTACTGTAGCGCTAAGCGCAATAACGCCATTGTTATGCCTCCTAGTTTCCTGATCTTGGAGAGGTATCCGCAAAAAATTTCGTTGAATGTTGCCCGGCAACATTTTTTCCCACAAAGCTCTCAAGTATTACACGTTTATATCAGCGCAGCTTGTTTTTAAATCGCACGCAAGAAGAGTGTTTTTCTGAAGAGAACATTAGGCAAATCCACTGCTGCTACCAGCAAAGGGAGAATCTGACTCATGTTGGAAGAACTGGTTGGTGTTAATTTCCTAAGCCCAAATAACTTCTTATCACGCTTTTCAACAAACATTTGTCAGCTTCGCGTGCCAGCTTTACCTGTCGCGACAGCCTTTCGAAAAGAGAAGCGGTGCTCTAACATCGTGAAAGCAACACAAGCAAGGTTTTTGCGATGGCAGCTTCAACATTGTGACACAGGTTGAAAGTGACTTGTTTATTAAGAGATGTCTCTTTTCATATGTACACTGCGCTAGTGTTATTACACTCCTTGTTCCACACAGTGAAGGCTTTCTTGCTTTATCCTCCGTTCTTGAGTGCCTTCTCGGCTCTGGAAAATGAAAGAACATCGCCTTGGTGCAGAGGCCGGTGTTTAATTGCATGTCGACCACGAGAGTCGCTGATTACAACATAGTGACGACCGCCGCCAAAGCACCTTACCACTGGGTGTCATCTCTCGTTTGTTACACGTTCATTACAGATATCACCGAGTTTTGCTACCTGACTCCCCTGTCTGCTTTTCACTGAGGTCAAAATCCAGTTGTGCAAGCGCCCTTACGTAATTTCTCGGCAGGTATTAACGATGTGCGTTAATCTGTCAACGGACGTCAGCGTCATCTCAAATTACACCTAGATAAAAAAAAACGGAGCTAGGGACTGATTAGAGTCACCGCTCTATTCGGTCAGGAGCTGTCACGTTGCTTGTCAGCGCTACTTGCCATCTATACCGCGAGGTCAAAAGCTCGTCGTGGAGCCGTTGTTCTCGTAATCCCTATGAAAAATGTACTCGAGCTCACCGCGGGTGAGTCGGTGACACGGTACGGTGACACATGTGCAGAAGAACTAATCTATATATTGCTAATGGGTCCACGCTCTTGATCTGAGTGACAATGCAATTAGATTTCACACTTAAGCACAAATTCTGATTATTTGGATTTATCCTCTTGGGCTACATTTAACTCACGCTTCCGCCACAATTAAGGATGCAGCCAAGACAGCCCACTTAATGTGTATGCTATTTAGAATAAATTCGGCTCTGTTTAATAAGCTGCACAAGATGGAATCTAAAGGCTAAGATTGCCAGCTGTTTTTCTGAAAGTAAATGTAGAAAATTGGCAAGAAAAATTTTATTGTTTGCGCATCAGGTCTCAAAACCAAAGCTAAGGTGGTGAGAGATGTCGCAGAGAACCGGTTATTGTTTACTGAAATATTATGTTTTGCTTGCTTGGTCATGAAAACCCGCGTCGATAGCTTGGTATTTGCGCCGTTGAAATTCTCGTGCTCACTACAATGCGGCGGTTGGGCCTTGATATATAGTAATGGGTCCAGTAGTTGAAGAGCCGCTTGGCACAAAAATACTTGCAGCGGAACGAGTTTGCCATAATGGCGGTACGGGTACACTTTGACAAAGAGAAGTTTTCCTCCAACAGAAATTTTGGAATTCGAGCATTTCGCACTTCGGTATTGATTGCAGCTTCACAGACTCAGATATATTTATTTCGTGGCGCGTATTCCTTGGTAATGGCTAATTATGCACTCCTGGTTCTTTTCTATGTTTAAGCCTAGCGAACTAACTATTACTACCTACGATCAGATTGGCGCCGTTTTAATATATTTTCAAAACATTAAGTCCCAGGAAGTGTGGAATGGTTTAGATATCTATAGCAGACAAAAGCGCGAATGGAAATAAAACAACCTCTGCAGTTTTTCCGGTGCCTTGCTTTCTGTGCTACTGCTTCCACGTGCCTTCATAGATCATAAAAACCACGTGCCAAAAAGCACCCCATAGAGCATCATCATCATCATCATAATCATCAACCTGACTACGCCCACTGCAAGACAACGGCCTCTCCCATGTCTCTCCAAATAAGCCTGTGTTTCGCCAGCTGCGACCAAGCTTTCCCCGCAAACTTCCTAATGTCATCCGCCCACCTAACTTTCTGCCGCACCTGCTACGCTTGTATTCCCTCGAAATCCACTCCGTTACCCTTAAGGACCAGCGGTTATCTTGCCTTCGCATTACATGTCTTGCCCAAGCCCATTTCGTCCTCTTGATTTCGACTAGGATGTCATTAACTCGCGTTTGTTCCCTCACCCACTCTGCCCGCTTCCGGTCTCTTAACGTTACAGCTATCATTTTTATTTCCATGGCTCACTGCGTTGTGCTTAACTTAAGCTGAACCATTTTCGTTAGCCGGCATGTTCCTGCCCATAGGTGAGTACCGACAAAATGCAGCTACTATGCATTTTTATCTTGAGGCATACTGGTAGAGTGAAATTCATGATCTGAGAGAACCTGCCAAATGAGCTCCACCCCATTCTTATTCTTCTAGCTATTTCATTCTCCCGCCTCTCTCCGAGTACCCGACAGTGTCATTATTTCGAAAAAAAGAAAAATATCAATCAGCCATAGTTGTAGAAAAACAAACCGGCACTGCTAACAGGCAGTGTTCCAATCCTGCCTGTAGGTGGGAAGGGACATCAAAAGCCAGTGTAATCGTAGCCAATCCGACTTTCAAGTACGGGCGAAGGCAGACCCGTCTGCTTCAGGCACGAAGAAGCTAGCAGTTCTTCGTTTTTCTAGGTCGCTCAAGTTAATTCGACTGTTCATACCCTATAAGTACTTCCCTCTATAATATTTTTTTAACATGCAAACAGTAAGCTTAATAAACAAACTGAAGCCAAAATCTGAATAACGAACGGGCTTTGTTTCTTGCGCGGTATAACCGTGCGAAAGCATTTCCACATCCTACTCGAAGGAACGAATGCTATTCACTACTGCGTGTAACAAACAAAAATGACACATTCGTAATGTTTGAAAAACTAGTATTTAACAAACCGGTGTCCAGTAGCTGCTTTCTTTTTGTTGTCGCTAACAGGTTCCAGTCAAGTTAAGGAGGCTGCCACCAGTAATCAGTGCCATATGGCAGCAGCTGGTGGACATTCTTAGAAAGCGGGACAGAAGAGCGCAGGAAAGAAACGCAGAAAAAAAGCAACATGACGACATGAGCGCTTGTTGTTGTTTGCCTCACAAACAAAAACAACAACCCTTGTGCCATTTTCTTGTTTTTCTTGGTCCACATCTTTCCTGAGCAACAAGCCCGTTCATCCCTCTTAGCAGACTTTATTTGCAGGGAACAGCAGCAAGTCATCGCATTCCTGATCACCCTCGCTGCGACTGGCTTCTAATAATTTTTTTTTGCCTTTCTCATCGTCTTCTCTCTGCCTTTCCACTTCTATGTGCAGGCAGCGGTGGATGTGTCCTAGTTTGGACGAATCGATAGGCATGTCCCCTTTTAATTTAGATATTCTTACAGTCACGTCATACTATTACCACTGGCACGCTGATATTGGACGATAAGGTTGCTTGGGAATTGTCCGCGCTGAAGTCATTAAATTTCTCACTACATTTTAACCACTTTTTTATTAATGCCTTTTGTGCGGTATAACTTATCTATGGACAGTTTCCTTTCTCAACCGAGAACCGTCGCTCAGAGCTCACTGTTCAGCGTAGACATGCCGTCCACTTGAGCTCAGCGACGCCCATTTATTAGTGGTAGTGTTACGTAAGCAAGTGTTTTACCCGAAAGGCAAAAAAAAAATGATCCCCCAGTACGTTTGAAGGGTAACAAAACCGTTTTCTCCTAGTTTCAACGCCAGGGTTGTTCATAATAAAAATAAAAACGACCGTATGTTAAAAGCTGTCTGGTGGCTACTTTTCGAATAAATAAAAAAAGGCTTAGCTTTGTCGACTTTTAATTGGGGGTATCCGCGAGAAGTGATGGCACCATAAAACTACTGCTCTATTGGCATGCTGCATTTGCTATCCCCGACTGATCGTGTGGGCCGTTTGCTGAGCTTACTAGACAAGATGAAAAGAATTTAAAATTCTGTCGTCTTCTATACAGCCGATGTGATACGGTGGCCGTAACAACCTTGTTTCTTCCCAATTACTGCGAAGACCTTCAAGCAGGCGCCCGTCCCAACGCCATTAACGTCAATCTTTTCGGGTTTAGGCGATGCGCTTGTGCAACAGCTACTAAAGTGAGCTTCGCGGAGAGGGCTCTTTCGACAGCAGATAGAGTGCTAAGGAGGAAACGACCTGTCGGGCTTTGTCAAAGGTGACGTCAATTTG
Source organism: Amblyomma americanum (assembly GCF_052857255.1). Lineage (NCBI taxonomy): Eukaryota > Metazoa > Arthropoda > Arachnida > Ixodida > Ixodidae > Amblyomma > Amblyomma americanum. The sequence continues at coordinate 13,932,365 of NC_135506.1, forward strand.
TACCCATAATGGCGCAAAAGCATGTCGCTGATGTGTCCGCAGATATACAGCACTACACGACAAAGAGTGATGAATAAATTCATCTTCATTCGTTCATTATTTATTCGCGGATGGTCAGCCTTGCGTCAGTGACCCTTGGGACACAGTTACGAATTACATATAGCTGCTAGTCAAGGACGTCAAGGCAGTATCCCACGCGAAGCGGCTGGTGACACTCTAGTCAAGTGTTTTTTTTTCGTTTTTTTCTAGCACTCATAAACACTTCTATGATTGAAATGCAGAGGTTCTGGGTGGCATACTGCATTCATAATGCTTGGCCTTTATGAATATAGGAGGCTATTCACATGATAACACTCTTCATTATCAGGGTTCTGTCATTTCTTCTGCAACGAACATTAATCACGTGCGTTTTTACTGGATCCCGCCTGTACGTATTATTTAAAGATGGGCGCTTTTAAATATAGAAATTGCTCATGTGGCATAGTAATTCTATTTGTGGCGGATGTCAGAAAACAGAAGTCAAGCGTGTTAACTAGTCAGCTGAATAATCAAACAGTAACAGGTCGGTTTATGGGGGTTTAATGGCCCGAATCGACTCAGGCTATGAGAAACGCAGTAGTCAAGGGCTCCGAAACTTTCGACCACCTGGGTTTATTGAACGCGCGCTGACATCTCACAGTACACTCTAATTGCAATATTTCGTTGATTTATTTCTGTTAGGCGCATACTTGCAATCAAAAATTAGTAGCTTGTTATTTGTATTAGCTACATCAGTCTTTAAGTTCTGAAATGCTATTACGCCGAGTGCTGTAGCACAAGAATAACAACTTCTCGCGCGCATCATTTGAACACAGCAGGCCTGTTCATGCTGCACACAAAACACCCACTAGCGCATGTCATTAGGAGGTCCACGTGTCGTCACGTGACCTTTTTTAGCTGCTCTGCCTGCTGCTCGCTGCACTGCCTCCCAGCCCGGTACTTCTGCATAATGTTTACAAGAACCGGCTGGTCGCGCCCCTGTTCAACATGAAGCCTAATGATCAGAAGCAAAAAGAAAAAAGATGTATTCTTTCATCTTCTCTTTAGCACGCGGTGCCACGCTTATCACAATAGTAAAAGGGACCTCCAAGCCGAGGACTTTCCCCTCAACACCCTGGGGCTTTTTCTATCGTTTCCAGAAAGGCGTGAAAGTTACCGAGCTTATAGCGTAACCGTTAGTCTCAGCTACAGCTCGAGAGTTCTTTTGGGACATATGGCCGTTTCGCAAGCAGCATCACGATTGAGATCAGCGCTCGACTTTAGCCCTCTGTGCCAAGAATCAAGGATCCCATAAGCCGTCATCCATTCTTGAAAGCCGTTTCACGACACCTCGCTATATCGTTTGAAGCTTACTTCGGGTTCGTGTCATACAAATAGATGCGACTAAGCTGGCTTTGATTTTTCTTACGTGCAACGAATTTATCAATTTTTGTTTGTATTTGGTGCAACTGAGAAGTGTGAGTTCGCGTTTTGAAATCAGGGGTCATGCGATCGCCATCTCTCCGATGAGAATCGAGTTCTGCGCTTAGCCGCTGCCCATAAAAGTTGCGACATCTATCGTCATGTTACCGAACAAATATGTGTGTTATCCGCAGGGTGGGTACTATTGGGGCAGGAGGGCTGATAGGGTACACAGCGAATACTATTAGAGTTTAACCCGACAGAAAGTAGTCCTCATTATTGGGCCTTTTTCTCCTTCATGCACTGTTACTCTCTCCCTTTAAGGCAAAATAAACCCTTTTTTTATTAGATCTATTTGATATCATGCTCAGAGTTAGCAATGTTTCTTAAAACCATACCAATGCTAACTTTTCATCTACTCAGAAGCATTAATTACTTAATCTTTTGCAGGATATCCGCAAGCTTATACCCGGCCCTTGTCCAATTCATGTCCAGTACACGTAAGATAGATAGGATAGAGCAAAAATCGTGAAGATAAAATTGCATATTAACATTACGACTTAATCCAAGCACATCATCGGCCCTCATCATTTCTTCTCGGGCTAAGGTTATTAGTCTTGCCGAAGCGTAGGATCTGGAGTCAAGTCACAACCACTCGCCATTCTTTTTTAGCTGCAGATGGCATTTGAGAAGAAGCATGTACTGGCTTCCCCAACCGAATATACGTAGTAAAATCTAATTTTAAGTAATGTTCCAAAAGGCAAAAGGCATCTTCTGTGAAATTTTTCTATTAGTTCGACGCTATTGTTGATGGTAAGTGCGAACCCGCTGAGCCGCGGCGTTTCACCTTCCTCTTTCTGGTTGTGACTCACGCGAGACTTTGATGTCGCCACTGACCCATGAAAGTACAATCTGTGTTCCCCTTTTCACAGTCTTGGAAGGACATCAAATTAGTTCAAGCAGACAGGCAGGAAAGTATAAGGTACGTTATGAACGCTTGGAGCTCTCTATCAGCAGTCACTTGTTTGAGACACTATTCTTCGAAACCTTGATTTCAATTAGCTGTGCTCAAGGCGTGTAAGCCAGCCACTTTTCAATGTAAAAAATGCGAAAAGAATAAATTGTCCAGATAGATGTCAACAAAACTTGCAAACCGACAAACAGAACACGGCACCCGTTTTCAGTCCTTGTCGCAGGGACTCACTGCTTAGGCTCTTTTCGGACATATTGGTTTTCCGCTCGCATAGGGGCGGTTCGCATAATAATAATAATAATAATAATAATAATAATAATAATAATAATAATAATAATAATAATAATAATAATAATAATAATAATAATAATAATAATAATAATAATAATAATAATAATAATAATAATAATAATAATAATAATAATAATAATAATAATAATAATAATAATAATAATAATAATATTAATAATATTAATAATAATAATAATAATAATAATAATAATAATAATAATAATAATAATAATAATAATAATAATAATAATAATAATAATAATAATAATAATAATAATAATAATAATAATAATTGGTTTTTGGGGGAGAAGAAAATGGTGCAGTATCTGTCACATATATCGGAGGACACCTGAACCGCGCCGTAAGGGAAGGGATAAAGGAGGGAGTGAAAGAAGAAAGGAGGAAAGAGGTGCCGTAGTGGAGGGCTACGGAATAATTTTGACCACCGGGGGATCTTTAACGTGCACTGACATCGCACAGCACACGGGCGCCTTAGCGTTTTTCCTCCATAAAAACGCAGCCGCCGCGTTCGGGTTCGAACCCGGGAACTCCGGATCAGTAGTCGAGCGCCCTAACCACTGAGCCAACGCGGCGGGAGCGAAGTTTCCACGTGGGTGTCCATACACAACAATGAAAACAGCGCGATTGGAATGAAAGAAAAGACTAGGAACAGAGCAAATGAAAAAAAAAGCAATGCACATCGTCAATCAATTGCAGTTCTAAGCGATGGCACCGTGTTGTTTTGCCACGTGCTGTTATCCTTTTGTGCCCTGTACCTTTGTTCCCAAGTCCAGGACCAGACAGGTGAAAGAGTTGGAGTGAGGAACCGTTATTTTTGCTTGTAAACACGGCATGGCATTGTACCTCCACTCAAGGAAGTCTTCCTGGAGGCGTTGCTCCTCTTCCGAAAACAAAGTGAGCTGAGGTGGGTAGGGCTGGTTGTAACGCGAGGTTTTCCACTTCCTTTCGATCGCACCTCCATGACCCACAAAAGCGAGATATGAATAGGGGCGACAAACCGAAGAGAAGAGAGCAGAGGGAGATGAAAGGACGTATCAAAGGACGCACAGTTGGTAGAGTGAAGGAAAAAGCTTGTACCCTGAAAGTTGAAACTTAATTAATTATTTAATTAATTAATTAACATGTTTTTACCTGGCACACTAGCGAATAGGTTTCTGTTGTTTTAAAGACGTAGCCAGGCATCAGGAATCATCAGGGTTGCGGTAGCCTACCTGAGGATCTTTATGTATTCCAGGTTATTTATCTGCATGCCCTTTCACATCCTTTTTTCACACCAAATAACTACCGAAGATTTCGCTTACAGTCAAAGATGACAATGAATAAGAACGAAACGGACTCGAAACTTCTGATGACATGTTTTGTTGGTAACTCTGCGTGGTAAATGCTGGATCCTGAATAGAATCTGAGAAACAACTGCACAGTAAAGGTAGTCGTTGTAAGAGTGTTTTCGGCAATGTTATTTTTCCTGTGTTGGATTGTGGAGACTTGAGTAACGGACATGACTGCAACGCTGCAATAGATCCGCGTGGTGTGCAGATAATGGAAATAATTCACATAATGGAGCTTACAAAGAAGGGGGCAATCCGCTTTTAGCGAACCATAATCAGTGCTACTCGTAGCTATCTCAGCTTTTTCCGCCACGTTTGGAGCCAGTACTTTGCGCATGCAACCAAAAACCAAAGATAGAACAAATCAAAAATATAATAAGCAATTTTGCAGAATGGAATCAACGCACTCTCACGTTTCGCCAAGCTCTAATCATTAAAAGCCAATACTAATTTAAACGAAAGTGGAGCCGTGACGATTAAGCGAAGTGCGGCCGACAATTTAGGCATTGTAGTCGACTCTTTTCTTCTTTTGACAGCGATGGTTCAGGTTGGTAACAAAAGTTGTGGCAGATTACATTTTTCCTTCCACTTTCGATTATTCGATCGACATGGACGGAATTCACGTGATCGTCTACATTTGCACACGAAATACTATACTGCGTGACGCAACTCGCTGCGTCGCTTCTGCGTTCCGGGTTGGCCTGATTTGCTGTTTTCTTTATTTCCAAATGTAGCCCGCCATAGCAGCAATCATAATATAATGGAAACCTCTGCTTTATCTTACATTAACGATGTGCAGAGCTAGCTTCTTGCTAATACCATATTCTAGGGAAATAAAAAGCAGAAACGGAGGAATAGCCGAGAGAGAAGCGGAATTCATGTAATATAAACTTTTGCCCGGACTAAACCGCTGCTTGCAGCGAATGTCCTATGCCAGCGAAATAGCAGTGCTTTCGAGAACGTTTTTTGTTTACGACTGCGCGCAGAGCAGGCTTCCGTAGCTGCGTTGTGCACTGCTACAGAAATAGTTCCTTCCCCAGGACTATTGAACCGCTGAGAAGGGACGCAGCAAATTTCATTTCCCCACCTCCACATTCCACGCCGGATGCATCGTAGCATTCGCTTCCCTTTGTCCTTCTGCCTCTTCTTTCACTATCTATCTCACCATCTATTTCACGATCTATCTATCTCGTCTCAAGGTTCTCCTACTTCGTACGTGGCGTGAGCCCAAGCATGCGTCGCGCAGGTCTCAGTCCATCTGGTATGCACATGGCTTCTCATGTCGGAGAGCAAACACGCACACCTAGATTTTCCTTCTCTCAAAGGAGGCCGCTTGAACGCTACCTATTTCCGATTACGCGTTTCTCTTTCATGTCCTCTCTATGAGGTGATTTATACATTGTTCGAACTTTATTCGAACTACAAACAACGATTGATTTCGTTCTAACTGCCGCTGCGCCGAATGGCTGCAGAGGGGAATCCATTCCAATCAGAATCCATGCCAGAATGCACAGATGTCCGAAAGAGGAGGCATGCAAGATGCCATACGAGGCAAATACAGCAATTAAACGCTATTAAACTCAAAACAAAAAAAAACGAGTTCACTGCTTATTAGTCTGTGTGTATGCGACAGTCTTTGCAGTCCGTGCGATGACTCGATGGTGCAAAAGCCAGCGGTGATGCCGTCGCTTGAAGAGAGAGTGTTTGTAGCCAGTAGCTTTCGTACCTCATTGGGCACAATGTCTGGTCACCTGCCAATATGTGACTCAGGTTAGGGTTTTCCTGAAAAGTAAGCTCCGAGAACACGTTTTATGAGGTTGAGTGTGTTTCAACCAGGAATGATGCGGCGATAGCTTGGCAAAACGAGCGTACATATCCCTGTGTTGCCCACCCAGAATACACAGGAACATAGAATTGCGAAAATAGAAAGTAATAGAAACAGGCAATCGCACGAGTTCATGTCGATCTACTTCCTTGAACCAATGGAATTTTAGCGTCGACAGTGTATAAATAACTTCGGGACGATGCTCTCGTCAATTTCTTTCCCCGTATTGCATCCGTCCCCAGCTTCAGGAAAATATTAGACAACTTCATCAAATTATTTTTTTCTGACTATGGCTTCGTAGCCACGTCTTCTCGTCTGCTGAGGCCGAATTCGCTTCACAACTCCTAACTGCGAGGGCTCGATATCTAGAAGGGCGAGACGCAAAAGACGCCCGCGGGCCCTGAGAGTGTCATTGCACGCTAAACCACCCCGCGGGGTTGAATTGACTTGGAGAAGACCATTACAGGGTTCCTTATATTCACCTTCTCCGTAGCTTTCTCACCTAAACTACGCTAACCAAGCATCTATGAGCGGTAAAACGCGTCAAACGTACTACACAGAAGTTGATTCACTTCAAACTGCATGGTGCATGGCGAGCACAGTTGGCTTATTCGAAACTGATCACCACTGGTACCCGACACCAGAAAACGTTTACGCGAAATTCTGCGAAGCGTCTTCTACAAACTTATCTAACGCTTCTCACAAATATGACTTATTTTCACACTACCGGATTATGCCAGTTCATAGCTTGTACCAATATCGGTTAGCAACCAGGTAGAAAAAATCTCTACAATATAATAATCGAGGGTTTCTAGACATGCCTTGCCTCACTCAAACTGCACCGGCTTTACCTTGCGCAATACCGAAAAATAGTTTATTCCTTTTTGCCGCACCAACCATGGGAATCAAATGTTACGTTACACTATGCCACAATTATTAAACCAATTACAGTTGATGGATGTCGATATTTCAAAAAGCAGCTTGCTCGACATTAGAGCCACCTTTACATAAGGAATAAAACGCTGTTTCAGTATATATATATATATATATATATATATATATATATATATATATATATATATATATATATATATATATATATATATATATATATATATATATATATATATATATATATATATATATATATATCTGTGTAAAAAGTTGCTTATAGTGTTGGCCGATCTTCCTATGTTTGCAATATTTTACATTGTACTCATATTTCCTGCTGTATGCCATGTAAAGGGGGGTCCGGGGGTCCCTCTAGGGATCTGCGATCACTTTTTACCAGGAGCTATCCACATCTATGATGTAAATAAAATAAACTTGAAACATCACATATGCGGGCATGCAAAAGTGTTGCAACTGTCACCGCAAAATCATTTTTTGCTTGGTCGTCCCAGCAATCGCTGATATGCTGTCTAAAGGTACGTTTCGCATGCCATTATCGCGTTCGATTCTTGCATGCCAAAAGAGCCTTCCTGTCTTACTAGAAGACGGGCCTTAGTCGAAACACCCGCTTTTAGATGGGTACTGTTTCACATGGTCTTATTATTCCTGGCCTGCATCAGTTATACCGGTCCACACATAGACCATCTTTAAATATATATTCTTGGAAAGAGTGCTTCAAGAAGAAAGACAGCTGCCTTGATCACTGCGCGAAGGCAGTAAAGAAAGCCCCGACGTTTGCGGAAAGCGCGAAGTCGCCTACCTGACGTCTCACTTGGGTGGAATTGGTATAGGACCATTACCAAGAATAGGTATAAGTCCATACAGTGTGGTGCCACCTTGACAGTAACGGCACCTGCTCACGAAATGTCAACCTTTGTTCGGCGCGGAAGTTCTTATTGGGAATGGCCGGTTCTCGGAAACTCTTCTTACCATTCATAGCTGCTTATAAGCGCTCTCCACTCCATGATTCGTGCTAGCTCGGTGCTCAGGCGCCGCGTTCATCATCCTTTCCGATTCTATAGCAGCATCGTCGGATTCGCTTGATCGAAAGGAGCACGCAATCCCTTGCTTTCATCGTGGTTCGCGCGCTCAGAGAGTAGGAAGGCGTTAAACTTGAATGCTCTTTAGTTCTGTAGTATGGCATCTAACTTGGAGAGTCAGACGCCTTTCCGTGAAATGCATCCCTCGTTTCCAAATCAAATAATGGTCAAGTGTTTGTGCTCTGTGGAATAACGCATTGAACTTAGCCAAAGCGCAGAGGAAGGTTATGGTTTGGAGTTTTTTTATTCATAATTTGAAGCACATTTAGAGAGGGAGCTTTAATACGCGGTGCGCAACTTCCGATTTCGATGTGGATGCGACAATGACCTTCAATGCCTCACAAGGTCAAACCGAATCTAAATGCGTGGTAGTATGGCCTAAGCTATGGTAGTATGACCACGTGATCATATGACTATCACCACTGGGTACCTAACCTTTACGCTTCACCTTGATATTTGATTTGAGACAGTGGGCACATCCACAATGACCTTGAATGCCTCACAAGGTGAAAGCGAACTTGTATGGTCCAAGATATGGCAGTAAGACCACGTGATCATATGAATATGTCCATTGGGTACCTGACCTTGACCTTTGACCTTGACATTTCATTTGAGACAGTGCAGACCATGCTTAACAGTGCTTTCGCTCGTATAAATAGGTTCATAGTACGTTGAACCCCAGGCATTGTTTTATTAAGGCGCACCTGTTAAGCGCTCGTTCCTTGCGTTCTTAGTCGGTGTTGTCGGCAATACTAAGAAACTAAGCGTCGTCAAGTAGGTCTGCACATTCAGTTTCCAGGGTTAAACGTTATGCTGGTGCTTGTGAAGCTTAGCACTTTACTCACAGATAGAGAGACGAATAAGCAAACAGTTATCTTTGCCTGCTACCTAAGTCGGGCGCCTTGAGATCACTGGTGAATTGAAGATATCATGGATGCATGCATATTAATACTCTAAGGGTAAGAAGATGCTAATGTGAGGTTGAATGTTTTCTTTCGGAATTTGCAGAGATCAATAATACGCTCACCTCCGATGTTCCAGCCTAGACAAAAGAAGTACCCGGGAGGGGGCACAAAATTTTGACTCCTGATGCTTAAATTAGCATCATACAATAAGCCAAATGTTTCTAGTTCTTTGTTTTGTTTCAGTAGCCTCCGAAACTAACGCTAAATTACAATTCGGTCCTTCGCAGCCTAAACGCGAAGCTTGGAAACTGCTCGCGTCAAGGCAGTGAGAAATACGACAGGTGCTGAAATCAGCACGTCACCAAAAACGCTCTTTAGAAAGTTTTTTAACCATCTCTTCGCAGTGCTCTCGTATTCATCGTGTTTGTCTTAATGTAGTCGGTAGACTTCTATTTGCTTTTAATTTTGTTCTGTTGTTCAGAAGGCTATCCTTGTGTGTTAACGGAAGCAAATGCGCGTTTGCCGCTTGAGGCATGCACATCCAGGCAAGCAGTCTTATATTTGTACTGCATTTTGAAAGGCCCTCTTTCTGGACGCCATAGCTTCAGGCGAAAGTGGGCATGCACCACTTATGCGAGCCCGTTCTATGTTTACCCAGCCCCCGTGTCGGGGATTACCCCAGATCCCTTAAAACCTCGGATCCTGATTGCGCCTTATAGCTCCGTCGTGCCCGAAGTTTGTTTTCGGCACACGCTTCCGTATACTTTGGGGAATCTGCTTTAAGCATATATTTAAGCATATATCACTTTTTAGCATTTATTACCATGCCGAAAAGGCCCAGTCTGCCTGTTTTATCGGAGGCACAAGTGAATTAACAACTCTTCCATGTTTGAATAGCTTATTTTAAGGCGTATGTGCAGTGATTACAGTTTTTCTATTCTCTAGTGCTGTGGAAAAGGCGGAAATTCTTGAAGGAGATGCTATCAAATATTCAGTCTGACCAAGCATTAGTTCATTACGTGACCCCAACGTTCACTTGAATTTCTTAAATAAAACGACAGATTGATCAATCAATCAATCAATCAATCAATCAATCAATCAATCAATCAATCAATCAATCAATCAATCAATGAGTGAATGAATGAATGAATGAATGAATGAATCCTTCAATAATATGACGGTATATTAAGACGCATGTTATGCACAGAGGTCCAGAAGTAACAGTCTGCACCGACGCCTTCATGATCCTAATTATACAAATGCATTTCTAAATACAGATCACCGAAAATGCGATTAAAAATGTTGCAACTGTGACGGTAACAATCTTACAGAAGAAAAGCAGAAAGTGATCAGTTTGCAAAAAATTTAAACAGAAATTATGAATTCGCGCGAAGTGAGACATATGTCGGGCATTCCTGGCACCTTCGAAAAAATATCCCTTACGCCCTGCAAGCGTGCAGTGTGCGGTAACCACGCTAGGATATTACGGCAGGAACTTGCGCGCGACGCACTAGAGCATCGTATTCGTGCGTTGTTTGCTCGAAACGATGAGACATTGGCGGTATTCTTTTCCAGCCGCCTGTCCATCCCCTTTCCTAGGCCTCCTCAGTGAACAGCCGCGTTCCTCTACACTAACTGTGGGCGGTGTTTGCACAAATTTTGAATAATTTGAATAAGGTATAATGCGAGCCGGCGGTATCTGTAGGCACTGAACTCTAGTAAACCTGTAACCGAAAAGGGCTGTGCATATCAAGATTAACGACGTCCCTATTGCACTGCTCAATTATTGGCTATTGCGGTAGAACCGCTGGCTCTGGGCTTGAATGCATGTCGGAAGTTCCACATAATTGTGAGAGAACCTCTACATTTGCCGTCCATCTCTCGTTGTGACGTCACAGCTCCGAGCTGCTGGGTGGCCAAAGAAATACGAATTATTTGTGGCGTTGAAGAGTGCAGTTTTACCCAGGGAAGTCTTTGGGACAAAATCTAAGTCACTTCATAGTTTTCTGCCCTCCGTTTCGTATAAATAAATATTTGTATGCGGCCAGGTTGTATATTAGGGTGCTGCACACGAGCAGTGTGCTAAAACGTATCGCAGTGGGGCTCTTCTGTCCTTTCTGCCGTAGTGTTATGAAAAAAAGTGGGCCGGTTTTCTGTTCAGTCCAGTTTATTTTCCATAAATACCCCTATTGAAGGACATTGCATATAATTGGTTTTATCAATGTCGTGGCTGTGTCGCTATCAGTGTCGGACACTTTCTTCACTTGGTGTTGCTTCTTGATGCATAACATGATAATGAGCAGGCGGAAACACATCTGGCTTTATAAGCATTTATATTGCATGAAGACATGCATGAGGACATGCATAAGCAGATAAAAGCGATACAATGGGCTTTCCTGTTCGCATAAAAAAATTCCTCCTGTCCGTCTGATATAGTGCGTCTCGTCTTGTGTAAACTGGCGAGATATCTCTCGTCATTTCCCCGCCGTATACTAAGATTATCTTTTACGATCGCTGTTCTCAGGAACTGCGCAATTCAGTTCTGCATCACTGACACTTGCTCCCTGCTGCTTGCTGCGTGATTTATGGCACACAGACCATGTCATCAAATTACGTGCCTAGTTCGGGCTCGTGATCCTCGCTCGATGGCTTCTGAAAGTGTTACAAGTCGTGCACCTTCGTAAGATACTTCAATCTCCAGTGTAGGCAGCGTCTGCGACCCGCTGCCTGGCAACGGGCTTTTGCAGCATCGTGTCGTATAAATCTCCCAGATACAACTGAGTGCAAACATAGTTGTTTTGTGTTCGCCAGGACTGCGGCCGGATCTTTTTTACGACCCGTAAATTTCTTTGTCTCCGACAGGGTTAGCCGTTAGTTGCAGAACTCATCCCACTCGCGTGTGCATTTATTTCCGGTAGGTTATACGGCGTTGCGTTTTTTGTCCCCCCTTGTTACGTGACAAGGTTCTGCAATGCAGACTACTAACCAAAGTGCTCTGGTCGCTGCTAGAGGCCAGTGTTCTTCGATCTTTATTGTTGCATGCGTGCTAATGCACGACTGCAGCACGAACCATATTGGTGAATGCTTACTGGACGCCGGCTTATCTACGTTCAAAGGAATGTTTTATTTATTTAGTTAAGTAGTTAGCTCGTTTATCAAGTACAAGAGCGTTAAAACGTTGCCCTGTGCTGATTATCGATATTAATAGGAAATAGCGCATTTTTTCCTTTGAAGCCATTTGGGGTAACCATAGTAACCTTAAAAGCCAGGGAGTTTACCACATCCCCGAAGTTTTTCTAGTACCAGGGGCCATACTTACAGTCGGCTGGTTACACTCTACTTAGCTATCATTGCCTTAGGCCTTTGTTTAAAATATTAACGCTCGCGCGTAAGGTCTGTAGATAGCTGATCAACGATAGCCGATTTCAGCAACGCATGCGCGTAGACTTGCTGATTAAAACTAACGGCTACTGAGCACTACTCTCTGGGTGCGAGCAAATTTATTAGAATGTTTGATACCTTATTTATTTCAGCTGAAATCAAGCCGTTATCTGCACACGCAGAGTCGGCTGTTGTCTGGAAACTGCTGTACGCGATAGATAACGGAAGATCCAGAGCCGCATATAAACAATTTATCGCCCGTGCCAAGGCGAAAACTGCCCGTAAAACTGTCAGGAAGCATTATTCGATAGCAACGCGTCCGTAAGAATGACGTTTCAGGGTTTTCGTACTTCATAAGTGGGCTCAAAGTAGATAAGAATTCGGAGTACCGTGTATCATTAATAAATGTCGCCCTGGTTAACGCGCCTCGCAAACTCCGCCAGTGCACGTATGCAAGAGGGGTCGGGAATAATTAAAGATACTGAAGAACACCATATATTCAAGCGTGGAGTATCTCCGCTATCGTGGTGCGGGATTCTGCCGACTTCTCGGTCGATTCAGGCGAAACGTAGACTGGCCTTCTGAGATAACTGATGCAACGAGTCTTTCTCAGCGTCGGGCAGCTCATCGCAAACAGTGCACTCACATTGGGATTGTGCTCACATTACTACACCACGCATGCAGAGTGAACGCAGAAATCCACTGTAATCAGCGCCCTTCGTGACCAAGCAGCCAAATGGGAGAAGAAATAAAGAAGGAAAGAAGACAAAAAAAAAGCTATGATCACATTTTGCAGGAAGTAATGCAGTTATCATTGGCTGCTTCCAGATGCGTGCGGGTCTGTGTTGATATCCGCCAACACGAGAGCCAGTATTCTTGGCAATAAACATGTTCCCTAAACCGAGGAGAACTTCTTGGAAATTTTGGAGAAACTGCACGATAAGATAAATGTTCCGTATGACTTCTAATAAAATATATAACGGTAATTGCACACACAATCGCCTCTTGAAACAGCATACGTAGGTGGTAGAAATTTCCGGAGCCCTTCACTACGGCGTCCCTCGTAGCGTGAGTCGCTTATGGACATTTAACCCCATAAATGCAATCATTACAGGAAGTGCAAAGTTCTGCTCAATGGGGCTGCAGCAACGGGCAACGAAACTCGCTTCGCTTCCAGAGACGCGCCTTCTCTTACTGATTACGTCACGTGGTACGTCTCCATTGGTGAACGCGGAGGCGCTCGCAGCGGTTCCAGCGACTGCGCTACGTTGCGTTGTTCGTACTTCTTGAAGCCTTGTCCCATAGCTTTTTCGGCGACAGCGCTGTTGGTTCAAGCAGTGAATGGAGAAAAATTTCTATAGTTGTCACTGAAAATGCAGCCTTGAAAGAAAAACTTCGCTCTGTGGCTTCTCGCTTATTTTGCAGTGTCGCAGTGGGCACCAAACAAATCATATCTTACGCCAGAAGCCACATGGGTTTCTGTTATCGAGCAACAAAATATCAGTGACTCTTTTCCTGCAGTTACATAGATGAATGCTACTAAGAGTAAATAGTAAATGTGGCATCTTTGTTCTCATATATGTAACATGACCGACTGTATCCTGCTTTTCTAGTACTTCTATGTTTTCTGTGGGCAGTTCACAAGCACACTAATCTCTGCCCCGTAGGCTATTTCAGTAAGTCATTAAACATTACCTCTGTGTTTTTGGCTCTTGTGCGAAAAGTGAGTCTGGTCGTCTTATTGGTTTGGTTTATGGTTTATGGGGGTTTTACTTTCCAAAGGGGCTCGGGCTATGAAGGACATCTTAGTGAAGGGCTCCGGAAATTTCGACCGCTTGTGGTTCTTTAAAGTGCACTTACATCGCACAGTATACGGGCCTCTAGAATTCCGCCTCCACCGAAATTCGACCGCAGGGGCCGGCATCCAGCCCGCGTCTTTCGGGTCAGCAGCCGAGCGCCGTAACCACTCAGCCACCGCGGCGGCGGTCATCTAATCGGAGTGTCTTCCGCATACACTTTATCGTAGGTTAATTTAATCCTCCAGACACCGCAGACGCGCCGAATTTTTCGTTCACATGATTGTCCTCAGCGTTTATTACCACGTGATGCCTTCGAAAACGATGAAAAACTCCAGCGAATGTTTAAACAGAAAGACTGAAGAGGATGCGTAACAAAGTAGAAACATGAAAAGGTGGCTTCGCCATGGACCGCGTTTTATTATTCCCAGTTATCAGCGACGCCACGGGTTGCCCTCAAAATTTATGGCCCGCTCGTGGCAACTTCTCTCGTTTTATCTGCCGCAGGGAACGACGTCAAGGGAGCATCGAACAAGCTACTGCCTCTGTAATGCTTTGCTTTATTTTCATTTATTTTTTGTTCTTATTGTCGGCACTCAACGACCTCAGGGATCCATAAAAACAACTCCGAAACCGCACCGTTGTTCGATAGGGTGCGATCATAGCGATGCAAGCTTTATGATCAAACGCAGGAACTCAACGCAGTGAGGACAGCGCTGGGCGTTTGATTACTTTTTTTCTCCATGGGCAAATTCATGGGCATGGGTGCATGCTCTGTTGTTGCTCGAAAGGCAATCCGCGGTTCCCGGCACCCAAGCTTTTTTCTTGATCCTTCGAGTTTGTTGCTTTATTTGCTAGAACGCACACAAGTGCAACATTGTTCCTCCGGCATTTTGTACCTCTGCATCGATCGCACAGAGTTTGGCTCCACTCCAAATGCCTGACTCCATATACTCAAGTGGAGTCGTTTCAACAAGTTAACGCTAGCGAGAGGAACGCAGAGCGTAAGGAATTAGACAAGAGAGCAAGCGATACAAAGAAAGAGCCCGTCCTTTTTCTTCATTAACCAGCCCAAGCTGGTATGCCCATGTGAAGGTTGGCAGGCTCTGCAGGCCTAATCTATGTGCAAGTCCCGGCATTGGGGGGATGCCGTATATGGCGTCTTACTATGTGAATAGGAGATAGATTATATTGCGGAGAAATTGATCTTCGCTGAGTCTTTATGTCGTTAAGTCTCCGGCGCGTTGGTACGGAAGAAACGTTCCTTAGCTCAATCTAAGTCACGGATGCTTCTCACAACCACGAATAATGAATTGTTCGTCATCATTATCGTCATCACCATCATCAACCTGGCTACACCCGCTGCAGGGCAAAGGCCCCTCCTATGTTTCTCCAATTAACCCTTTGCTTTGCCAGCTGTGCCCACCGTATCCCCGCAAACTTCTTAATCCATCCGCCCACCTAACTTTCTGCCGCCCCCTGCTGCGCTTGAATTTTCTCGGAATCCACTCCGTTACCCTTAAGGACCAGCGGTTATCTTGCCTTCGCACTACATGCCCTGCCCAAGCCCATTTCTTTCTCTTTACTTCGACTTGGATGTGATTAACCAAAGTTCGTTCCCTTGCCCACTCATTGTTCATACCACTTCGAAATCTTCGGTGAACACAAAACGACTACTTCAAAGGAGACGTCAAAGTTATATACATATATAGACTACTGCGCAGATACCAACAGATTGCACAGTGAACGCTGGCAGCCGTACTGCTCGGCTGCAGGCGTGTTGCTGTTTGATGTCAGTGGAGGTTAACGAACCCCAGGTGGTTCGAATTCATTTATAGCACTCCAGTGCGGCGGCTCTTGCATTTTTTATTCTTTCACGCCTCGATGGGTTTAGGTGTCCACCGAAAAGTCAGACATTTGCAGCGTTTGTATTTTTCTCATAAGAAATTAATATTGTTCAGCAAATCACTGAAAAACGTGTTGAAAAAATGTCATAATAAAATTTTAAATCTACGGAGCAGTGCTGAAAGAATTACTCAGTGCTTTTTCGGCAAGGAAAAAAAAAAGCCGACTGATGCGCTCATTTATCCTTATTAACCGCTTATAAAAGTAACCCGGACACTCGGCGGCGAGATGTTTCAATAGTTGTCGAGTTTAATGTTTAATTACCACTCCTGTATTCAAAAGAAAAACTACTTACGCCTGCGACAAATGGCTGCGGCTTTTGAAATCTAGATTTATAGTTCCTGGTCTGCACAAGCTGTACACTGGCTGCTGGGAGATACGCAGACTAAGAGCAACGAACGAATTTCGACAACCACCAGATCGTGAACGCGCATGTACTCAATGCATGCGCCTATTTATTTGATATATATGCGGCTGCAAGGGGAGGAGGTAAATGCCTAAAGTAGAGGTGAATAAAGCAGTGTGTGAACCACTGAGTCAGCTCAGCGGGTTACCTCTATGTTTGTGGAGCTATTCTCGGTTTACTTTAATTTTGCCATCTTTTTAATTTTGCTACTTTTTGCTAGCATTTATTGCCTTTCAGTGCTGCTTGTTTTATCCCTTTTGTCCCCTGAAAAGTAAATCAATTGTATCTTTCTGACGCCTGTCTGCTGACTGCATACGAAGCAGAGGCCTTTGTCAGGCTTCTTTCCTTTTGGCCTTGCACCGGTTTCTGAAAATCAGAATGAAGCAAATAAACTGAAAAAAAAGAAACATAAGCGTAACTAAAAAGACCCCAAAACCCTTACTGTTGCGTGAAAACATTGGTTCTTGTTGTAATATGAAGTTACATGTGTTTTATGCCATTTGAATATTTGCATTTCACGTGTAAATTTAGTGTGTAATCTGGTGTTTCTACATTTTTTTTTTGTGCTGCCAAGTGTGTATGGCTATTGGCGTCAACTACCGCAGGCTATAAACCAAAAAAGTTTTCAAGCATTCTTTACTCTGTAAATGAAAAGGTGTACGTATTTGTTTGTGTGTACGTATGGGACAAGTTGGGCGGTTAACATGTTTGCCTCATTTCCACCTGGCCTGTATACAAACGCGATAAAAAAAAACAATAAAATCGCTGACTTGCCGTTGGAACTCGACAGCAATAAAGAAAAGCGCTGTCTCATATTGCCTTGCGAGGCACCAACCGTACGTTCCCTCAGTTTGTTATTCCAGTAAGAAGGAGGAAAAAAAGGATTCAGGAAGGGAGTGTATGGAGGGAGTAACGGTTGACAAATCGCACCTCGCCTTTCTTCAAACAGCTGTCTCGGTGATTTACGGAGAAACTCTCACGCCATGAGAGAATGTCGCGATGCACAAAAAGAAAAATGGTATAATAAAACGCCCGTCTTCTACAAAATGGGATACACGTGCGGCGCGATGTTGTGCTTTTATACCCGAAATCATTTTTTTTTCGGGCAAGCTCAACTGCTTGGAAGCAGTTTCCTGTTGTGGCACGGAGCCACGCCATTGTTAGCTTCTGCTTGAGCTGTCAGCCGCGTTTACAGCACTGTATCCTATACAGGAGCTTGCTTCGAGGCGCCTCCATTTGTCCAACGCGCGAAGTGACTTTGCGACAATAGCGTGCGTGTTTTGTCGCGCACATAGAAAGAATGGCGCGGATGTTTTACTTCACTTTTCATTTAAGATTGGTTCAAGCATCCTTACAAGGCGTGCCCTTTTCTTGTTCGAAGTGTACGTACAGTTTACTAGCGTACAGTTTACTTAGCGGGCCATGCCCCCTGCGTGATTGGAGGCGACTTCAACGCACCACACCCTTCATGGGGCTACCCGGCGGCGACACCGAAAGGCAGAAAACTAGAAGAAGTAGTGGCGCAAGAGGGGTTATCGATCCTCACCGATCCCACTTACCCTACGAGGCTGGGAAACAGTGTCAGTAGAGATACATGTCCTGACCTGACGTTCACCAAGAACATACAAAACGCCATTTGGAAGAACACCGAACAGCACCTGGGAAGCGATCACTTCATACTCTCTCTGGAGATAAGCACAAACGCGTGCAAGCGCAAAATAGGTATCGCAAGAGTTACGAACTGGGACAGGTGGAGAAAGGCCCAGGCATCTACTGCAAATACTATTACCGACCTAGAGGAATGGGTTAAAGATGAGGTGCACTCTTTGAAAGCCTTTACAAAAGAGGTCTGCACGACAGAAGATTGCCCAGCGGTCGATCCGCACCTTCTACATTTATGGGAAGCGAGGCACTCATTGACAAAGAGATGGCGCAGACAACGGCTTAACCGCAAACTCAAGAAAAAAATAGAGGAGATAAACAAAAAGGCAGAATCCTATGCCATATCCTTAACCAGACAGAACTGGCATTCGCTCTGCGATGGTATTCAGGGGAAGCTAGGTGTGTCAAAGACTTGGAAGCTCCTACGTGTCCTAATCGACCCCAGCAGCAGCAAGTCGGCCACTAAAGACAGGCTCACGAAGATCGTACACACCACCCCGGGTACGGACACAGAGTTGATCGAAAAGCTCAAGACCAGGTATCTGTGCACGGACTAAGTCGTGGAACAGCCGGAGTATCCTGGACTGCCAAATCCCAAGCTGGACCTCCCACTCACGAAAGAAGAAATCAAAGCAGAAATCGCGGCCATGAGAAAAAATGCAGCTCCAGGTCCAGATCAAATAACAGCGAAGCTCTTATTTAACCTCAGCGATGACACCATCACCGCGCTGGTGGAATGCTTCAACGAGCAGCATTGGGCTACAGGAACGTTACCAATATCCTGGAAGACAGCCGAGGTTCGGTTCATTCCGAAGGCGAACAAACCCCTTAAACTAAATAATCTACGACCGATATCGCTGACCTCGTGTTTGGGGAAGCTCATAGAGAGGGTCATCAACACGAGACTGAGTTGATACTTAGAAGAAAACAACCTCCTACCTAATACTCAATTCGGCTTTCGCCCTCACCTATCGACACAGGACGCCCTCTTGTACCTGTACAAAGACCTCCTTGAGACACCTCCCAAGTCACAGACAAGGGCCATCCTGGCACTTGATTTGAAAGGAGCGTTCGATAACGTTCTACATAAAAACATCCTGCAAAGCCTCGCCGATACCAACTGTGGCGCAAGAACCTACCACTATATCAAAAACTTCTTATCAGTCAGGCAAGCCACTATAAACTTCGGTGGAATAAAATCAGATCCCATCACTCTAGGCCCGAGGGGAACTCCGCAAGGGGCGGTACTGTCACCCCTCTTGTTCAATTTGGCTATGAAAGATCTACCAGGCCTTCTTTCCGAAATCCCCGGCGTCAAACACACATTATATGCGGATGATATCACTGTCTGGTGCAACTCGGGGAGTGACGCCGAGATCGAGGAGCGTCTTCAAGCAGCAGCCGACACGGTGGACCGGTACGCCAGGGAGAGAGGTCTCCAGTGTGCGCCGGAAAAGTCCGAGTTGCTAATCCTGAAGAACCCGAGGACACCCCTAGCGCAGAACATCTCGGTGTATATAGAGAACCACCCAGTACAGAAACCCACGGAGATCAAGATACTAGGGCAGTATATCCCGCAGGGGCGACAGAACACCACCACTATGAAGAAGCTTACAACATCCACCGAGCAAATCCTCCGCATGATACATCGTATCCGAAATAAACACCATGGCATGAAGGAAAGGGACACCATCCGCTTAGTGCAAGCTTTCGTGATCTCTCGGATAATGTACGGGACGGCATTCCTTAACCTCTCCAGGTCGGAAATTGAAAAGTTGGAGGTACTCATCAGGAAAGCCTACAAGACGGCACTGGGGCTACCAAACTCCACGCCAACAGCAAAGCTCATGGCTCTAGGAGTACATAATACCCTCAAAGAGATGTGGGAAGCACAATGGTTCTCACAACTGAATCGGCTCGCACTCACAAAACCCGGCAGAGAACTGCTCGATAAAATCCGTTAATCTTCCCTATACAATTGACCAAAGGGAAGAGGGAAGCAAATTAACACCCTTTACGTGGACGCAGCAGGACCAAATAATGGAGTCATGACTATTGTGGTCTCAACGCCTTCAGGGTCGATGGGGAACTGCGCCTCGGTGAAAACATCTAACCCCACTCACGCAGAGGAGGCAGCTATTGCATTAGCTGTAGCATCTAACCCCAACGCCGTTGTGCTCACTGATTCCCAGAACGCCTGTCGAAACTTCAATAACGGATTAATTCACAAGTCAGGGTTGTCATTGCTGACTAAGCATCCACCCAACCAGGTCTCAGTAATCTGGTTCCCCGGTCACCTGGAACTACCAGGAGGAAACGAAGCCGCCCACAGGCATGCCCGAGCTCTTCTATACCGGACGTCTCCCCCTGATGACCATGAAGGGTGCCGCGACCTAATAGGCTTAGCAGTGTATGCTGACAATCTTGCGCCATACAGAACAGCCAGAAAGGAGTACCCAACACCACACAAATCCCTCAACAAGTTAGAAGAGAACACCCTTAGGAGACTACAAACCAACACCTACCCAACACCAGCTAAATTACACCAGTGGTACCCTACACTATACTCTCCACAGTGTCCACATTGTGGAGCGGTAGCTAACCTCTACCATATGGTGTGGGCATGCCAATATAATCCCTTAGTTGACCCCATTCCCAACCCCTCGGAGGAGCAGTGGGAGGCTATTCTGCTCAGCGATGATCCTGACCGTCAGCACTGGCTGGTGGGGAGGGCCAGCGCAGCAGCAGCAGCCAGTGGACTACCGGACTAGGCGGTCCACCCACATGTTCGGAGAACATTGAAGAAATAAAGACGTTTGTAATCAATCAATCAATCAATACAGTTTACTAAAAACTAAACATTGAATTTTAGGCGAGTAAATAAATAACTTTAGGTTTACGTTTTCCCCATCACCCAAAAGGCGAAGAGTCAGAGACGTAACGGGTGTGTCATTTTTTCTTTTATTTGATTTTAAAATTGTTGTACAGCTTCGTTTCCGGCCTGAGAACGATAAGATCATTTTTCTTCGGCCCGAACAGTGGTTATAGCGGTGCGTCTCTGACCCAGTAGGTGCAAGCAGGCTCGAAACATTACGCTGACGAGCCCTTGTACTGATCCGGCTGGTCACCCGCATTCAGAAGAAAGCTTTTTACCAAAGTGCAGCTGTCCTCAAACGCTTACTTTCTTTTCGTCCCGTACATATTTAAAAGATTGGCTGCGTCATCATTCATGTGTGATCGTTGCTTCTTTTGTGCTTCTCGCCTCTATGAGCGCTCCTCTCAACTTCTCCCGATTTTTTATTATTGAGTGAGTGAATGAGAGTAGGACCGAGTGAGTGAGTGAGAGAGTGAGTGAGTGAGTGAGTGAGTGAGTGAGATATTGTTACCTCAGTATTATTACCTCAGATCCCATTAACGTGTGCACTCAGATTCCATTGCATATTTTAGTAAATTGAAGAAGCAGAATCTCTTGGCTGAAGATAAAAACAAATCTCAGCAACAGTGACCGCCCGGAACACTAAGCAGCAGGAAAAAAATGTTGTGCATGGCACATATAGGCATCCGCCTGTTTTTTTTTTGAGATGTATGTTAAAGCGAGTTATTTGAAAAAAGAATTCTTTTTTCACGCCAACATTTATGCTGTATAATACTGGCTTCTGCAGGATGCTACTGTTTGAAAGCTCTCGGATCATAGGGTTTGCACCTGAATCCCGCAGTGCGCCTTAGTGCTGGTGCTCAAGTTGCAGTGTAAGGCACAAAAGCAAAGCAAGTTTGCCCGATAACGTTTGGAAAGCACAAGCTATGATGCGATATTTCACCACAAGTAACTCCCACAGAGGAGAACTAAATTGTGCTTTTCATAAACTCAACATTGGAGCAAGAAAAGCATATGACTGACAATGCAAATAATATTAAGATAAGCTTCCATACTTTGGACACAGAGAGAGACAGGGGACTGCACAGTTAAAAGACCTTGATCCACATTTGGCGTGGTTTCTTGCTTTTCCTTAGCACTGCTTGGGCTTTAATGATACGGCTACACTTTAGTCTTACTGCTTGCTCGAAGTACAACGCCTAGAGGCTGCTTTCTTCGTTGATTACTTCAAAGTAACCCAGGCAGAGAGCAGGCAGATGTGTTAATTCGGGAAAGAAGTCTGCAATGCCAGTATATGCGACAGAATAGTGAGTTTGATCAAGAACATGGGTTCCTGTTCTCGGCAGTATTCCACATGCTTGCCTACACAGGTCGCATAAGATGCAGATTGTGAACACGTGCACTTAGAAATGTCCCAGAAGAACAATCTCGTACGGCAGGAGATAAATATACCGTGGTATATCTGACTCGTTTTCGTAATAAAAACCACATCAAAAATTTTTAACACTTTTAGCTTTGCAGATTAGATATTTTGGGAATGTAAAACACAGTGAGCAGATTCGGCATGCCCATCAAGAAGTATGGTTACCTGCAAAAACAGAATAAAAAAAGGAAAGCAGACAGCCAGAAAACACGACGGCTGGAAACCGTGGCTGTTTACTCTTCTGTTGTGCGATATGTTGTCAACTTTAAATGCTGTACAGCACCGATCGTATTCAGCACCCGATTAGAGGGTCCATGCGGCAGCGAGATAAATGGCTCGGATGTGCGCTTGCTGTAACTTGACAGTACGAGTAATGTCTTTGCTGAGAACATTTTATCTTCCGTTCAAAAGGGGGGTGCAGCAAAGGAGTCGTTTTGTAGTTTTATGTGTAGTCTTTCCATTCCTGTTGCTTACTGATCGCTGTTCAAAAGAAAGCGTCAATGAGTAATTTTAAAAATCTTGGCATCGTAATGATCAACCCTTAGAGGTTTGTGACTTTTCTTACTTGAAACCCGCAGTATTTATTTTTCACACTTTAAATTGGCTTCTTCTCACACATTGTTTTTGTGTGGCAGAGTACGCTTTACAGGCACTCTCGGATTTCTGTTGGCAGAGGATAATAATAATTGGTTTTTGGGAGAAAGGAAATTGCGCAGTATCTGTCTCATATATCGTTGGACATCTGAACCGCGGCGTAAGGGAAGGGTAAAAGAGGGAGTGAAAGAAGAAAGGAAGAGAGAGGTGCCGTAGTGGAGGGCTCCGGAATAATTTCGACCACCTGGGGATCGTTAACGTGCACTGACATCGCACAGCACACGGGCGCCTTAGCGTTTTTCCTCCATAAAAACGCAGCCGCCGCGGTCGGGTTACAGAGGATAGAGACGTTTCGGGAAATGGGCACGGGATAAAGATGCAAAAAAATCTCATCAGTAACTCCGCTATCACCAGCGCTGCTTTCAACATACATAAGTAGAGAGCTCCTGGGGTGCTAAATTTGCTGGTGCGTAGGACAGCCGTAGACTGATTCTCTAAAAGAAGCTTCAATTCTTGTTTAATCTTGTTTTTGTATAAAATACACCTTGACAATAGTATATTTGAGACAAACACCGCAGCCAGTTCCATAACACTTAGCGCATTTAAGCGTTGGGCCAGTTGGTGTAGCGACATATTTTAAAATCTTTGCGCAGAATAGCGCAGGACGGGAGGGAGAAACACGCACACACACACGAGCGCAAACTTACAACAGCATTTTCAGAAATGATACACCGCCTTAAGAAGCAGAAATGCGCAAGCGTTCAATATCCAGAACATCACGTGTGGGAAGCAAAGAGCACGCACGTAGATACAGTAAAAATTGCACCAAGGATAGGCACATGCAGAATCTTATCAGAACTAATCGGATTTGAACAACAAAAGCAAGCTAACCACTGGGGAGAAAGGCGAGTTCTTTTTTGAGAAGGGTCACCGAAGCCTTACTCACGCAGCCTTCCCTGGTGCTAATTTTAAGGGCCTCTACAATTTCCCGGGCGAGCCTATCGGAAGCTCACGCGATAACAACAATAGAACGGAGGAAAGGATGGCACTGCTGTTTCTTCTTATTCCTGTCAGTATAGTGTTCGCGTTTGAGGCAATGCAAAGTCAGGCAATACAAAGACATAGATCGGCATTTAAACTCATTTAAATCAAATAGGTGTCAGAAGTATGTTTCGTGTTTAAACGATCAAAGTGTCAAGCTTTTTTTGATCACTCACAGGATGTAAAAATACAATTTGTTTTTGCTCAGTAAGAAAACTCTATCAAGACTGCATAATCCATAACTTTCAAAAGCTGCAGGGAACAGAAAATTGCCATAACAGATTACACTATACGTAAAAAAAATAGGCCGGTTAACGAAGTTTTTGCAGGAGTGGCTCAAAATGACGCATTAGGTAGAGAAAAGTTCAGGATCTCAATTCTGTTCACTTTGAAGTCTCCCAAAAACTGACCGACTTTCGACACCGGTCTTGGCTGCGAAGCTCCGTTCTTGTAAGAAAACAAACTACTAAATCCTCTCAAGAAAATGTAATTGCCGGCGTCTAAAATGCTGTGTCTTTTTTTTTTATCGACACGCGCACGCTACAGCCCGATATAAGGCGATTCGTGCCAGTCAACCTAAACGCCGTTATTTTGTTGTCATTGCTTCTTTAGTGAAAGCCGAGAGGAAATTACACCAACGCCTTTTTAATCTCTCTGCCTCTTTAAAGTCGCAAGCACTTTTCTTAAACACCCGATACTTCACACTCTTACGAAAGGTTACTTTGTATCACATTGCAATCCCGTTGAGTGCGGCTCTTATAGGAGCTGCACGAACGAATCGGCTGATTGTTTCCCAATTACCCTGTCTTGATATTTATGTGGGTTTATTTTAAGCACCAGAGTAGTGTGGTTCTTTAAAACATTATGTAGCACAGCGGATAGCATTTGCGATTGCGTCCGCCGCGACTTTAGCTTTTGCAAAGTACACCAGAAGCTCACAAGGGAACAAGACTTTTGGCGGTACCAAAGTCCGTGCTACACGACAAATTAGCTACGTTTTTCTTGCATTTGATAACGACGTGGCGAGTGCGATAGTAAGGATTGCCCTCTTGGCTGCGTGCGACATTCTCTTCCTTCATTCATCAAGATGCTGTGAGTTGCTCAATGCTATCTACGGGCTAAGACAATTTGCACAATCGCCTCAAGGTCCCTCCTCTTTTTCTGTTTGCCGGTAACTGTTGGTCGGGAATTAAAAAGGAAGCTCCAGAGAACAATTTCTCCACCCTCTAATCCAGAGGCTTGATTGAAGTCCGTGAAAAGTGTAGAGATCGAGTGCAAAAGAATGAGATATCACGCACGCTTAAAACTGGTGTCCAAATTGGACAATTTTTTAGGTGTCCGTAGGTTCTTACTGGAGAATAAATAGTTTTCTAAATTTTTACCACTGGCCTTACATCGTTTGTTTCTTAATTTACAAAGAATGACTCTTTCGACATTTGTTCGCATTAGGAATGAACGAACACGTGTTTGGCCTGTAGCTGTCGCCATAAGGTATTCATAGTGGTCGATTTTAGTAAAAGCAACGCTTTCAGTCGCTGCAGCGAGAGACTGGCACCTCAGCAGCCAGTAAAAAAAATTTGTGAAGTTCACGCCAAGCTTTGCGCGCCTACGCAAAATTCCTGAATTGCCAGTCAGCCCAAAATATGGTGTGACGTCACGGCGTCGTTCGTGACAAGAACGCGACGCGCATTGATCGCAACGTTCGTGGCGTGAACATTGTAGCCTGTTTTTTTTTTTTACTGCAGTCATATGCCTTGCCTAATACTTCTAATTTTTTTTTCTACAACGCCTTCGTACCGAGGATTCAGAGAATGACTCCATGTTTACTTCCTCGTGAAGCAGCAGCCCGATCGATTCCGAACACCTTCGAGCTCTTCCAGGCGCGCTCGTCTCCCGCAGCTCTTCGCATGGAGTAAAATTTGATAGCACGCAACAGCTTTCAAAGCACGCATGTTGTGGCGAACTTAAAAACCGCCATCCGGGCACCGTCCGCTCGTCTCTTCGCTTGCAGGCATCGTAAAGTTTTTGTTTTCTCTCTAAAAGACAAACCTCCGCACGCACGCTAGGCATTCTTCTAATTCACCATCACCGCAGTCACGCAAGCCAGGTCCTCTTTTGGATATAACTCGTCGATTTGTGCCGATTTAAGCCTGCTTTTTTTTGCATCTCGATTCTCTCAACTCATCTCTCAAATCATCATTCTGCTCTGAGATTAAGTTAGGTTGAGCTGGCTGTTGTTCTACCGTAGTGACTGTGCGCATGTATGTGTAGGCATGTGCACACGTTTACGTGATTACCTTGAATACGTCTGTGTAGGAATTGTTTTTTGCACATAGAGGCACCATCCCGAATGTCCACAAGTTCCCATGGTATGCAACTTGCGAGTGCAGCAATCAGTAACGTCGGTGGTAGAGCGTGTACTGGGCTTTTTGCTCCGTGGAGCCTACAGGTCATATACTAGAGGGTAGAAACTGCCTGAAAAATTACTATTAATAAAGGGGAGCGACTGAGTTTTGGCAGCAGTACCCGAGCGTGAATATTTAGAGTTTTCTGGGTCACGAGCCCACTTAAAAATTTTCGATAGCTGCTTCTAAGCCTCTGCACAGCCTTTTTTATGTGTTCTTAGTCTTTGCACCTGATTTTTTTTCTTCTTTATCCTCACAACCTCCATGCAATTTGGATGCGTATATAAAAATGAAGACTGTCGCGTTCTGGTTTTCCTCTCTTTTATCGTTATTACCAGCGCCCGCAACCCGGCATGTTGACCCAAATTTCCTCTTCTGGAACCAGCGACCTCCTTCGTTCTTGACCCCGCACCACAGCCTTCCACGCGTTCCCCTTCTTCCCGCGTCGTTCTCCCGACCCGATTCGTTCACGCCAGAGAAACTAAGCCCCACGTCCATCATCATCATTGTCTATGGCAGAACTGTCCACCTTCTTCCCCTTTCTCCTCCTTTGTCTTGCCTTTTACGCTTTTATCTCAAGGATACGTCGGTTTGCCGTATACGGGCTCGTACATTCATACCCCCCCCCCCTCCTTTTTTTATAGCGGCGGCAAGCAGTGACATTGACGTGTGTGCTCGCCCGAACTTTGTTCTCTGTTCGGTAATCCATCACCCCACTTTATATTACACGCCTGACTGCTTTTCCCGAGTGGAGCCCTTGGTTCTTTCTGGGTTGCCCTATTATTTTGTACATAGACGCGCAAACGACGCATTGCGGCTTTTCTTTCTGTTAATATGCGTGCTTGAATGTGCTTATTTCGTGAGAGACTGTTCCAGTCACATCGACATCAAAGCTCCCATTCTCCACATTGTTCTACTTCTATGAAAAGTTCTTTATCAGAACTCTTCAAGAATCTCACACCGTAAATGTCCACTCATTATAGTTGCTCGGCTAGCACCGTCACTCCAAACTATTATCCAGGCATTTCATCTGCTTATCACCATGTTCTATTTTTCTTTCCCTGTGTTATCATCAGCTCATCCCCTTGTCGCGGTGTTATCTCAATGTGACGATAAGCAGGATTTATCCGCAGCCTACTACAGTTATTTGATTTTGTCCTCGCTCTATACTTACGGCGATCTGATCTTGTTCAGCGTAACAACGCACTTTTTGTTGAGTTGACGAGTTCTTTTTTCCTTTCACAGGAAGCACTTCACTTTCTCTCACTTCCGAAAAGCTCCTCAAGACAAAGAACCGGAACAGGAAGTGGCTTCGAGTGCCCCACTTCTCGCGGATAAGGTTGACGAACACTAAACGAGGGCCGAAGCCCTGCCATCACCACGCTTAGGCGCTCTTCGCGGCGTGCCCGCAAAGCGAGCACTTCCTTGTACGTCTTGAACCTTCACGTCATAGATGGGACTTAAAAACGACAGCGTACTAGTAAAGGGGCTTTCATAAGGTCACAAAAGAGAGCTTGGCTTCCATTTGACCGCCTTTCGCTCATAGAACGTTCACTTTTCATCGTCATCAATTTTGATGCTTCCGAGTCTTTGAGGACGTCTACTTCGTCAGCAAAGATGCGTATGCAGCCTAAATATTTTTGGCACTCCAGCCCTTCGTTTGCAACAACAATTCCATTTTCTAGGAAGCGATTCATCAGAGTTCGCTTGTTTTTTATTAGCGGTGACCATCGGAAGGGACATAAGCAAGGTGAACAGAGAAGAGACGGCGAGCGCCTAAAGCGAACATACCACACCTCATTCCCTTGTTTTCCTTTAAAAGCTGTAGGAGAAGCTTTCCTCTAAGGCAAAATAAAAAAAAAAGTAAACATATTGGAAGTGTGCATTTCAAAGCGGAGTGCGGCGCAGGTCCCTTCCGCTTACTAGAGTGCCGAGGGTGTCGCCAGAGAGCCAAACGTAGGCAAGAACACCATACTCGATAATCAGCAAGAGATAACAAACGGCATTTACCGTAACTTTCACTTTGCAGCCCGCTGGTTATAAGTGTTTAACTGTTAAAACTTTCCGCTCTCCGGACTATACAAAAGTGCGAGCTGTGTAGTATTTTTTTTTTCAGTATCGTCTAATGCGCCGAAAAATAACCAGCAATATTTTGTATACCAGCTGAGGACAACCTACATTCTTTTTTCACGCAAAATTGAATTGGTTATGAAGGCTCTGCAACTGGCACACTACAAAGCACGTAGAATAACTTAGGCGGATACCGCGTAAGTTACGGCCTAGGATTATGCACTGCTATTTCGAAAGTTGCGCAATAATTAGTGACTCAAAATTAATGTGATTTAGGGTAGAGAGAGTGCAGGACGTGTTCCGAGGCCTGAATTGGGAACACTTCGGCTTAAGAGTTACTGGAGAATACCTAAATAATCTGCGATTCGCTGATGACATTGCCTTGCTGAGTCACTCTGGATTTGAACTGCAAATCATGACCAATGAATTAGACAGGCAGAGCAGAACGGTGGGTATAAAATTTAACACGCAGAAAACCAAAGTAATGTTCAACAGTCTAGCGAGGAAACAGCCGTTCAGAATTGTCAGCGAGGTGCTGAAAGTGGTAAAAGAATACGTCTACTTAGGGCAGGTAGTGACTGCTGATCCGGACCGTGAGAGAGAAATAACTAGAAAGATAAGAATGCGATGGAGCGCATATGGCAGGTTCTCTCAGGTCATGAATGGCAGTTTACCAATTTTTCTCAAGAGAAAAGTGTACAACAGCTGTTTCTTACCGGTACTAACCTGTGGGGCACAAACGTGAAGGCTAACGAAAAGGGTTCAGCTTAAGTGGAGGACAACGCCGCAAGCTATGGAAAGAAAAATGACGTGTAACGTTAGGAGACCGGAAGTGGGCAGAGTGGGTGAGGGTACAAATGAGAGTTAATGACATCCTAGTCGAAATCAAGAGAAAAAAATGGGCTTGGGCAGGGCATGTAATGCGAAGGCAAGATAAGCGCTGGTCCCTAAGGGTAACGGAGTAGATTCCAAGAGAAGGCAAGCTTAGCAGGGGGCGGCAGAAGGTTACACGGGCGGATGAATTTAGGAAGTTTGCAGTCATAAGGTGGCCGCAGCTGGCGAATGAGAGGATTAATTGTAGAGACTCGGGAGGTGGCTTTGCCCTGCAGTGGATGTAGTCAGGCTGATGATGATGATGATGAGTGCAGGAAGACGGGATCCTTGATAGCACAAAACAACCTAAACAAGGGTTGAAAAGGAGTCTCAGGCAGTTAGCCAACATTTTTACAATAAGACTTGTGATTATTCTTTGTTCAGCGGTTTTAGGCCGTTCTACTTTTATATTTATAAATATACTGCATCTTCTATACAATATCGAAATATGGTTGCTACCTCATTTCGTCAATTTCGTGTTGCACATTACAGGTCACCATTCTCGGTATGATGTGATTTGTTATAGAATTCGAAGGCGGTATCTCAAATCGGTATATACTGATGCTTCCTAGCGTCTAAGTTACACAGGACCAACTACATAAGACTATAGTTGCTAAAGCATCTAAAGCTCTGAGAGGCGTTCTGGACGAAGAGTTCCAAGCACGATTCGAACTACAAAAAAAAAACAGTCACCTATACTGTACTCGGAAAACTCAGGTGACGCAGGGCACATACGTCTGTCAGTGAAAAGTCCGTTGTGAAAACTTAGCAGTCAAAAGAAGTTGTCTTGTGCGTGTTTCCGGTTCACAGGTAACTTGACTCCACACGTGAACCTGTGAGCCATCTGTGAGTCACCAGGAGATGTTGAGCTGAGTGACTAATTTGTGGTCGAAAAAGTAAGATCGAACCTCGGTAATGCAGAAGTCATATTTCAGCGCATCAACTTGTTTTCAATCCTATGTTTTATTCTTTAATCTCATTAGTTCTTTTGCTTAGAGCCTAGAAAGAAAAAGAAAATTTGTTATTCATGCTGCGCGTATTGAACCGAGCTATTTTTAGGAGGCCAGCAAGGTTCTTATTTTATTCATTTTTGTTTTCGAATTTAAAACACGGGCTCCGGCAGCCTGCAAACAATAGGTACCAGGAGACGCGTCC